>NC_056741.1:1009083125-1009383125 GCF_019279795.1 Protopterus annectens | reverse complement strand
GTTAAAAGAAAAAGGTTTACCTGGTCATGTTAAGGCAAAATTATTGGATGCTCATTTACAGCAGGATATTTTATTTGGTGTTAAGGCAGAAGAGGTATTAAAGAAAATGGTGGAAAAGGCAAAAATCTATGCAAACAGTGAAGGATTTCTTACAGGTACAGCCACCTCGATTTAGCAGAAATTGGCCTTCAAAGAATTGGTCCTTTCCAGTGTCAGACAGACCACAGAGAGGCAGATACAGACGCCCAAGAGGCAGATCTCAGCCCCAAGGTTCTTACAGACCACGACAGTGGGGTGCTTCAACCCCAAAAGGAGGTGAAGACAAGTCACAACCTTATAGGAAACAGTCCCAATGACTCCCCCCTTGGAATGCCAAGCACTTAACTTTTGGCAGCTCCCTTAGGGGGAAAACTAGCACTTTTTTCACAAAATTGGCATATAATCACCCAAGACAAATGGGTTCTGAATATTGTGTCTCAAGGTTACAGGTTCCACTTTCACACACTACCAAGGCTAAAAGGAATGCCAGACCTGCCACCAAATCCATGGGCAGAGGCACAAAAACAACTTACAGCCCTCATGGACATGAGGGTTATTCAAAAAGTGCCACAACAGGAACAAGGACAAGGATTTTACTGACTTTTCCTGGTCCCCAGAAAGGACAAAGCCTGGAGACCCATACTAGACCTTTCTACTCTAAATACTTACCTGGATGTTCCAAAATTCAAAATGTTGACACTACAGCAGCTTCTTTCCATGCTGGGCAAGAAGGCTTGGCTTGTTACTTTGGACCTCAAAGAGGCATACCTGCATGTCCCTATCAGACAAAATTGTAGAAAATACCTCAGATTCATAGCTGGTTCAATGCATTACTAATTCTCTGCACTGCCCTTTGGCTTATCTACTGCACCCAGGGTCTTCACAAAGTGCCTGGCACCAGTAATTGCATTTTGCAGACAAAAAGGAATTCAAATATATCCATACTTGGATGACTGCCTTATTCAAGCAGAGAGCAAGGACATTCTTCTAAAGCATCTGGCGTTTGTAAAAAGGTTGCTAATTTGCCTGGGGTACACAGTAAATGAAAAGATGTCAAAACTAGTGCCCTCACAAGAGATACTATTCCTGGGTGCCAGCTTAAATACAACGGCCCAGATGGCTTATCTCACGCCAGACAAGCAAGGACAACTGACTCAGTACTTTCAATTGATGGCAACAAAAACCCAACTCCCTGCAAAAAAAATTCTGCAGGCCTTGGGATTCATGGCATCCTGCATACTACTAATACCATATGCCAGACTGCATATGAGGAAATTACAATGGTACCTGAAATGTGTTTGGACTCAACACTGTCACAGTTTGGAAGCAGTAATACCACTAATTCCCTGCCTACAACAGGAGTTTCAATGGTGGGCACAGACATGTCACCTCAACAAGGGACAGCCTTTCACTGTACCCACAGCCAGGCAGACACTAACAACAGATGCTTTGGATTACGCCTGAGGAGCACACATGGCAGGAAAATGTATTCAGGGCAAATGGGCCGCAGACCAAATGCATCTTCACATCAATCAAAAAGAGATGTTAGCTGTACAAAATGCCCCAACAGCCTTCAAGGACCTTCTGCATCCAGGACAACTATTATTAAAGACAAACAACACCACAGTTATGTGGTACATAAACATGCAAGGGGGCACTCATTCTTATCCCCTATGCAGACAAGTCATGACCTTGTGGAACACAGCTCTAACCTATCAAGTTCATCTGCAAGCACAATTCCTGCCAGGACAGAAAAATTCTCTGGCAGATGATTTGAGCAGAAACATCATGAATCCTCACGAGTGGAAATTAAATCCATAAGTATTCAGCATGATAATGCAAAAATGGGGGTGCCCAGACATAGATCTTTTTGCCTCCCCAATGAATTGCCAACTGCAGAAATTCTGCACAAGGACTTATCACACACAAGCATGGAAAGTGGATGCTCTCTCGTTCAGCTGGAAAAGCCTAAAAGTTTATACCTTCCCACCATTGCCTCTCCTTTCAAAGGTACTCCTAAAAGCCAGACAAGAAAAAACACAGATGATCCTGATTGCCCCAGACTGGTCACGCCAGCACTGGTACCCAATCTTAAAGAACGTAGCTCAAGACCCACCACGGATTTTACCTCAAACTCCGAATCTTCTGACTCAACAAAACAATCAGATCCTGCGCAGCCAGCTCAAAACCTTAAACCTGGCTGCATGGCAGATTCCTTAGTCAAGATGGCAGGATAACTCAAGTGTAATGACTGCAGCAGTGAATACACTCAAACATCTACATTTATGGTAGGTACAAAACTGTACTTTCCTCTCATTCCCTGCCTACAACAGGAGTTTCTATGGTGGGCATCGGCATGTCACCAAAACATGGGATGGGCCTTCACTCTACCCCCTGCCAGCCAAACCTTAACAACAGACGCATCAGATTATGCCTGGGGAGCCCTCATGGCGGGAAGATGCATTCAGGGCATATGGACCTCAAAACAAATGCATCTACATGTCAACCAGAAAGAGATGCTAGCTGTTCAAAATGCCCTGACAGCCTTCAAGGACTTGATTCATCCAGGACAACTACTGATAGACCACGGTCATGTGGTATATAAACAAGCAGGGGGGCACGCACTCATACCCCCTTTGCAGATTAGCCATGGCACTGTGGGACACAGCTTTGAATTACCAAATACATCTTCAAGCTCAATTCCTTCCAGGAAAGCAAAATACTCTGGAAGACTATTTAAGCAGAAACCTTATGGATCCTCACGAGTGGAAACTAGATCCACAAGTCTTCAGCATGATAACAAAGAAATGGGGGAGCCCAGACATAGATCTATTTGCCTCCCCTCAAAGTTATCAGTTGAAAAGATTCTGCATAAGGACTTATCACAGACAAGCATGGAAAGTGTATGCCCTATCCTTCAGTTGGAAAAAACTATCAGTTTATGCCTTTCCTCCACTGCCTCTTTTTCCCAAGGTCCTCCTAAAAGTCAGATGTGAAACCAAAGATGATACTAATTGCCCCGGACTGGCCCCACCAATACTGGTACCCAATCCTCAGGAACTTGTCTCAATACCCAGCTTGGACCTTACCTCAAAGACCCCAACTACTGTCCTAGCCAAACAATCGGATCCTGCACAATCAACTCCAGACACTGAACCTGGCAGCATGGCTGATCATGTAGTTGTACAAACAACACCTCTCAGTAAAGCTGTGATGGGTATCATTTTGGAAGCCAGAAGGCTTAGTACTAGAAAATCTTATGCTGACAAATGGAAGAGATTCTGTGCTTGGAATCAAGCACAAGGAACTGATACAGCAGAACCAAATATTCCTCAGATATTACAATACTTGACTGAGATGCTTGACAAAGGCCTATCTTTCTCATCAATTAAAATCCATGCCTCTGCCATTTCAGCTCATTACAATACAAAGCCACCAATCTTTTCTCATCCTTTACTAAAGCAGTATCTTAGAGGAGCCAAAAATGTAAGGCCTCCTAGAAGATCACCAGTACCTGCATGGGACCTCAATTATGTGTTGGAAAAGCTCACCCTGCCTCCATTTGAACCAGCTGCTACTGCTGATATAAAGTTTTTATCATGGAAAACAGCTCTGCTGCTAGCAATTACTTCAGCAAGAAGAGTCTCAGAGCTGCAGGCCCTCATGGCTGTGGAGCCTTTTATCATATTTTTCCCAGACAGGGTGTCTCTGAGGACAAATCCAACATTTATGCCTAAGGTGGTTTCCACTGTGGCTCTTAACCAAACTACTCATCTCCCAACCTTTTATCCAAATCCGCAGAACAAGGGGGAGCGAATTCTGCATTCCTTGGACATGCACAGACAGCTAAGATTTTACTTGAGCAGGACTAAAGCTCTAAGAAAAACAGAGCAATTACTAGTGACATATGCTGCAGGATCAGAAGGAAAGACTATTTCAAAGCAGATAAGCCACCTCATTAGTTTCTGTTACTTACACCATGGTAAGCCTGTGCCTAAGGCATTAGGTCTCATTCCACCAGAGCTGCAGCTACTTCAGCAGCCTTTCTCAGAGGAGTACCAACCAAAGACATTCTAGAGGCTCCTGCTTGGAGTTCTGTTCACACCTTTACAAAGCATTATCATTTGCCTCTCGACTCGAAGTCCAGGGCAGGCTTTGCTACTGCAGTTTTGCAGGGCCTTATAGCCGCACCTAATGCTGTTTAGCTCCAGCCTCCCAACCATAGCTTTGGGATTCTACCCAAATGTAATGACTGCAACAGTGAAACATGAAGAACATAGTACAGTTGTGTACACTTACCATAAATGTAGATGTTCGAGTGTATTCACTGTTGCAGTCCGAGTTACCCACCCGCCACCCCCCCTTCATTCTGGAGTTTATCTTTCCTTATCTATCTTCTACAACCTATGTGGTGTATTTGCTTGTAGATGAAGGTAAAGTTTATATTGATGCATGTATATATATTTATTTTTGCTACCTTTTTGGGGGCACCTGACATCTGGGGCAAGAAAAACTAAAGAAAATGGCGTCGGCTGCTTGTTTTTTACTCCTGACAACCTGACGTCATGGAAGAGGAGACAGCAACTGACGCAGGACCCAAGACTTTGGAATTCAGGCCGACTGAGGGCAACCTGCCAGCAGATTACCCAAATGTAATGACTGCAACAGTGAATACACTCAAACATCTACATTTATGGTAAGTGTACAAAACTGTATTTTTCTTCTCATTACCAGGATTTGCCCTTATCTACCTATGAGGATTCCGATGCAGAGGATTCCATTCCCTCTGCTACCCCTTCAGAAGATTTTTCTTTTGGTGAAACCTTGCACACTCTTAGGGAGCATTTCCACTGGGAAAGCCCGGATTACTCTGACTCCAAAAAGAGGCTTAGGGAATTCTTACTCCTCCCTCAACACAGGCCTTTAGCTATCCCTCCTGTTCTGGACATTGTAGATGATGCCTTCTTGGAATCTAGCTGGCTCCAGACATTTTGCCTCCAGCTCCCAGAAAACCTGATGGGTATTACCGAGTACTTGACTCTCTCAATTTCATCTTCAAGAATCCTACTGTGGATCCATAGACCATTTCCCAAGGACCAATGGACATTAAGGCTACTGCTGCCAAAAAACCTACCCCCTCTGATAGAGATTCCAGGCCCATGGACAGATGGGGTAAGAAGGTATACACTTCTGCTACTTTGGCCATTAGGGCCTTAAATTGCCAGTTTCATATGTTAAAGTATCAGCAGCATATTACTGGATTGCTTAAACAGAAAATGATGTTGATTCCTGACTGTGCTGAACATAAAGAATTACAGGATTTAATACATTCTGCTGAAAAAGTTGGTAAACATACTTTGCACTGAGGTTTTGACTCTTGAGAAGCATCTTGCAAGGCTGCTGTCACTGGGTCTGTACTTAGAAGGCATGCTTGACTTAAGGAGCAAAACTTGCCAGATCATGTTGAAGCTAAATTACTGGATGCTCCCTTATACATTTCCTGCAAGTACAGCCTCCCAGATTTAGTAGGCATTGACCTTCTAAGAACTGGTCCTTTCCAGTCTCTTCTAGGCCTTCTCAGTCCAAACCTAGGAACAGCAGACCACCTAGGTTACAGTCTCAATCTACACACAGGCCTAAGCAGTGGGGGCTCCCACTTCCAAAGCTGGAAGTAGCAAGACACCCCCCTATGGAAAAATGTCACAATGACTTAACCTTAACCCTTCAAAGCCCTGCTCAACTGCCTGCAACCTTAGTTGGAAAGCTCACACTACATGCAAAAAACTGGGAATTCATTACCCAGGGCAAATGGGTTTTAAATATAGTTTTCCAAGGATATAGATTCCACTTCCACACTTTACCAACCCTTTACCAACCCCAAACAGTTGGTCAGACCTACCCCTAAATCAGTGGGCAGAGGCTCAGCAGCAGGTTCTCTCTCCTAAGTACCAGGGCCATTCAGCCTGTCCCAGCAGAAGAAAGAGGACAAGGTTTTTACTCAAGACTTTTCCTGGTACCCAGAAAAGACAGTTTCTGGCATCCTGTCCTGGACCTCTCTATTCTAAACACATTTTTGGTAATCCCAAAATTCAAAATGTTAATACTTCAACAGCTGCTTCCTATGCTAGGCAAAGATGCCTGGTTAGCAACCTTAGACTTAAAGGAAGCATACCTGCACATTCCAATAAGGGAATCTAGCAGGAAATACCTATGCTTCAGAGCAGGCTCCATGCATGGTCAGTTTTCTGCACTTCCCTTTGGCTTTGGCCCAGGGTATTCACAAAGTTTCTATCTCCAGCCATGCATTTTGCAGGCAGAGAAATATTCAAATATACCCATACCTGGACGATTGTCTAATTCAGGCAGAAAGTCAGGACATGCTACTAAAACATCTGGCATTTGTAAAGAAACTTCTAACCTCGCTGGTGTACACCACAAACGGAAAGAAATCTCATCTGGTGCCCTGCCAACAGATTGTATTCCTGAGAGCAAGCTTGAACGCAACTTCCTAGATGGCTTACCTCACACCAGAGAAACAAGTTTGACAGTCTACTTCAAACTACTGGCCACAAAGACCCAGCTATCTGCAAGGATAATTTTGCAAGCCCTGGGGTTCATGGCCTCTTGCATTCTTCTAATTCCATATGCAAGACTGCAAATGAGGCAATTACAATGGTATCTAAAATGTCTATGGTGTCAACATTCTCGGGACATGGAATCAATGATTCCTATCATTCCCTGTATAAAGACAGAGTTTCTTTGGTGGGCAGAGGCCTGTCATCTCAACAAGGGGCTACCTTTCAATCTACCCCCTGCCACCCAAACCCTGATTGCAGACACATCAGACAATGCATGGGAGGCTCACTTGGCAGGGCAGTGCATTCAGGGCAAATGGAACCCAAGTCAGATGCACCTGGATATCAACCAAAAAGAGATGTTAGCTGTACAGAATTCCCTGACAGCCTTCAAGGACCACATTCTTCCAGGACAGTTATTGGTAAAGACAGACAACACCACAGTTACGTGGTACATAATTATTTTATTTATTTATTTATTTTACATTTGTTGACCGGGCTAGTCTAGCTGGAGATATTTCCATTTTCAGTAGAGGCCCGGGGAGAAAAGCTCCACACAGTAATACACATAAAAAGAAAAAAAAAAACCCTTATAATTAAAAAGCAATTACAATAATAACAAATGGCAATATAATGTCAAAATAAAAACTTAATTAAAGAAGATATATCAAAAGTATAACTTGTATGAGTAACTAAGATTCAGGTTAAAGGATGAGATGACAGTGAGAAAAATATAGGGTGACAAGTTGTTGTACAGAGAGAGTTAGAGGTAAGCAAAAGGGTAAAATATCAGAGAAAGAGGGCAAAAATACTATAAGTGGGTAAAAAAAAGGAAGCCATCTAAGAGATGACTGTAAAACAAAAGAAGCAGAAAAGACTTGCTAGATATGAGACAAAGAGAGGTAGAGAAAAATAAGAGTAAGGAAGAAAGAGTTATAAAAAGAAAAGAAAATGAAAGAAAAAAGAAAAGAAGAGATAGTGGCGGAAAAATGAGGAGGAGGATAGACCGATGTAGGTAGGAAGATTAGTCAGGCTTTATACAGGAACAGAGCCAATGGCTTTTGAAGTAATTCTTAATCTCTTGTTTGAAGAGAGGCAGAGATGTGAGTAGAGTGATTTCACTGGGTAGTGAATTCCAGCTCCTTCCAATTGTATTAGAGAAAAGGGAGTCACCGGCTGAGTTATTGGACTTTGTAGGGCAGGTCATAAGTTTCTTAGAAGATCTAAGAGAGTTGAGATTATTATAAGGGATTAAAAGTTGAGAAAGAATAGGAGTGTTATTGGGCTGGTATAGTAATTTGTGGGCAATATTGAGTTGGGGAATGAGCAAAAGGTGTTGAAATTCCATCCATCCTAATTGTTTCAGGTTCAAACAGTGATGTGTTCTGTAAGGGTTACCAGTAGCAAATCTGGCAATGTTGTAATAGGATGTGGCAAGTTTGTTAAGGTTGGCTTTCTTAAGGTTGGTAAAGATAGGAGAAGCATAAAGGAGTGTAGATATAATATGGGAGTGGGCAATTGTAGCTCTGGCAGAAGCAGTTAGGTAGGGTTTAATTCTATATAAGGATCCAATTTTTCTGTTTACTAATTTGATAGTGATGTTAATGTGTTGATCAAAAGAGAGATTATTATCAATTGTTATTCCTAAAAGTTTTGTTGTTGGTTCAGGGGAAATGACAGTAGCATTATTTGATGAGATGGTGAAATCAAGGGGTGGGGATCGAGAGGTAGGGGTGAAAAGGAGAAGTTTAGTTTTTTTGGCGTTAAGAAGAAGGTAGCATTTAGAAAACCATGTTTCAACTGTGTTGAAGATGCTTTGAGTAAGTGAATGAAGTGTTGTAGAAGACGCTGAGCAAATTAGGGTAGAGTCATCAGCATATTGTATGACGGTTGCTTGAGGAATTGCTAGATGTAGGTCATTAATGAATAGTGTGAAAAGAAGAGGACCGAGAATTGAGCCCTGAGGGACACCAATAGTTACAGGTAAAAGAGAGGAAGTTTGGTTTCCCCAAAGAACTGCTTGTTGTCTATTGCTAAGATAAGATGTAAACCATTTAATGGCAAGGTTGTCAAAGGAAAGGGATGTGAGTATATTGATTAATATAGAGTGGTTAACCATGTCGAAAGCTTTAGAAAGATCGATAAATAGTGCAGAAGAGAGAAGGTTATTGTTGCGGTTCCTATTTATGGTGTCTATGAAGGAAAGAAGAGCAGCGGTAGTACTATGATGGGGTCTAAAGCCATGTTGACAGTTGGCTATTAAGTTATGTACTGAGAGATGATTTAGAAGTTGTTGGTGTATACATTTTTCCATACTTTTTGCTAATGGAGAAAGGAGTGCGATTGGTCTATAGTTAGAATAGTCGATAGAGTTGCCTCCTTTGTGTAAAGGGATAATGTAGGACACTTTCCAGATGTCAGGGATAGTACCCTCTTGGATTGTTCTGTTTATGAGAATGGATATAGGATATGCGATTGCTTTTGCAGCCTTTTGGAGAAAGAGAGAAGGGAGGTTATCAGCAGAGGGGGTACAAGGCTTGAGTTTGTGGATGAGTTTATAGATGAAAGAGGTAGAGATAGGTTGTAGTTTAAAGTTAGGGGATGAAGCAGCTTGGATTTGTGAGGAGTTTGAGTTATTGATGTTCATTTGCTTGGTTAGGGAATGAATAGTTTCAGTAAAGAATAGGTTGAAAGTGTTAGCAGTTAGGAGAGGGGTGTCTGGGTCCGCATTAAGTGGGCTAGGTGTTTTAGCTGTACCTGGGGACAGGAGTTTATTTACTGAGGACCAGAAGGCCTTTGGATTGTTATGATGAGTCTGTTGAAGTTTGCAGTAATAGTTTTTTTTGTCTGCAATTATAGCCTTTTTAGTAAGGTTTCTAAGCTGGCGAAAGTGCAGCAGGTCCGGATTATTTCTGTAACATCTCCATTTAGACCAGATTTTATTTCTGGAGTGAATTAGATTTTTCGTTTCTCTTGAGAGCCATGGGTACATAAGCAGGGGGGGAACCCACTCGTACCCTCTCTACAGACTAGCCATGGCTCTGTGGAACACAGCCGTGAGCTACCAAGTGCACCTACAAGCTCCATTCCTGGCAGGCAAGCTAAATTCACTGGCAGACGACCCACACGAATGGAAACTGGAACCAAAAATATTCAACCTCTTGAGGAACAAATGGGGGACTCCAGAGAGAGACCTGTTTGCCTCCCCCCAGAACTGCCAATTGGACAAATTCTTCACAAGGACTCTCCACGGTCAAGCTTGAAAAGTGGATGCCCTGTCCTTCACCTGGGAAAGCCTCTCGGTTTATGCCTTTCCCCCCCTCTGCCCTGTCCTTCACCTGGGAAAGCCTCTCGGTTTATGCCTTTCCCCCCCTCTGCCTCTCCTCTTGAAGGTTCTGCTAAAGATCAAACAGGACAAACCAAGGACAGTTCATATTGCACCAGACTGGCCTCGCCAGCACTGGTACCCTCTCTTGCGCAGCATGACACTGCTAGATCCATGGCCTCTACCTCGATACCTTCCCTGCTGTCCCAGCAGGTGGACCAGATTCTGCACCCTCAGCTTCAAACCCTGAACCTTGCAGCCTGGCTAATTCCTTGAGCTCTCCAATAACATCCCTCTGTAAACAGGTGCTAGAGGTAATTCTGGTAGTAAGGAGACATAGTACTAAAAATCCTATGCTGAAAAGTAGAAAAGATACTGTTCCTGGAACCAGACTCAAGGAATGGGCACTACAGTGCCCAGTTTACCTCATATTCTTCAGTACTTAACCAAAATGCTCCACAAGGGCCTATCCTTCTTGTCAATTAAAATTCATGCCTGTGCAATTTCAGCACATTGTAATACTGTAACGAATAATGTGAACCACAAAAGATTGAAGACCCCAGACAGCATAAAAAGTTAATGTAAAATTCTAAAAAACACGGCTGTCATGGGGTCAAACCAAAGCTGTACGTATTCAAAAATGGCTCTGTAAACCGTCTATTCAGACCTGTAAATCCTTGCGGACAGTAACTGTTCTTCACATCAGTTGTGAACCATTTGAGAGGCAGTATATATCCAATTAACACGATGAAGACTTCTGATAAATTGACGTCTTTATTCACAAAACAGATTGGTGAGCGCTTTCGCTATTCAGCTTTTTCAAACCAAAAACAAAGTATCTGGTATAACAAATCACTTATATACAAAATCTTAATTGATTAATTAACTGCCTGTTAGCATTCAAATTCTATGCTGAATTTAAAGGTACATGTCAGGAAAGCGTATAAAACAATACTACAACAACACATAAAAATATTTCAAGCTGTTAAAATTGTTAAAATCTATATTTCTGATCTACTCTTATAATAGATATGTCTTTATAAAAATGTATATTATATATACTGTATATAAAAATAGTTTTTAAACTATATATATAAAAAATAGGAAAAGTATGATGGATTAATGTGGTGTTATATATACTTCTATGTTAAATAATGTCACTATAATGAGACAAGCCAAACGCATTATTTAAATCTATGTCTTCTATTTTTCAATACTGGTTTTAAAGGAATTTTATCATTCAAACCAGGAAATAAATGTGCCATGGTTCTGATAATCCAAGTTGTTTCAACAGATTCTGTGAAGTTGTTGATATCTCCACCTCTAATATTAGTACTAATAACTTGTAGTATAGTGAACCTGAATTTATGAGTATTGTCTGTATGCATTATATGTTTTGAAAGTGCATTAACAGTTGATTGGATACGTATTTGATACAAATGTTCTCTAATACGTTCTTTTAACATTCTATTAGTTTTACCTATATAGTATGAGGAACATTTCGTGCAACAGGCAATGTAAACAACATTTTTGGAATTACATGATCCATTAGCTGTTATGTAAAACTTTCATGAGTAGTTGGATGTATAAAAACATTCTTATTATCAACATATTCACAATAATTACAACTGTTGCAAGACTGGGTTCCTATAAACATTTCAGGTTCATTTCTTATAAAATTAGGATGACATAACATTTTATATAAGTTATTCTTGTTTCGAAAAGCAAATTGTGGTTTGTCTTCCAAAAATTTAAAGACTTCTGGTTCAATTTTCAATAAGTCCCAATATTTTGTAATTATACTGGTAACAGAGTGTATATCTTGTGTATAATATAAAGGAAATCTTAATTTGCTTTGTTCATTATTCAAGACATTAGTATTCTGATTCCTATATCTAATGAGACCTGGTTCAGAGAATATAGGGCATGCAGTGTCATTGCGTAGCTCTGTAACCTCACTTATAGTTTGACTAATTTCAGAGGTCCTGTACTTTCTGTCATGAAACCTGGTACTAAGGGCTGATATTTCCTTATCATATTGTTCACTGTTAGAATTCAATCTAGAAGTTCTAATACATTGGCCCTTTAAAACGTTCCTGAACACATGTGAAGGATGCATGCTCTCTCTATGGAGCAAGGTGTTCCTGTGGCATACTTTGCGGTGGACACCTGTATTAAAATTTCCGTCATTCATTCGCCATATATTGATATCCAAAAAGGATATCATATTGTTGGAACTGGTCATAACAAAATTTAAAAAAGGGCATAAGGTGTCAACTTGTTCTTCAAAAGAAACCAGATTATCATGACTACCTTTCCAAAGAAAGAATAAATCATCCACAAAACGCTTATAAAATAATACATTCTGTTGATATAAAGTGAGTTGATACAAATATTTCTCTTCCCAAAAGGCCATAACTAGATTGGCGTAGCTATTGGCACATGATGTGCCCATAGCTACGCCATCTTTTTGCATATAGAACTGATTGTTAAACGTAAAAATGTTGCTCTCAAGTACGATTTCCAACAGAGAGCAAATAAAATCAATTTTACAGTTAGTGAAATCTGAATGTATTTTTAAATATTCACTAACATATTCTATACCTTTCTCATTAGGAATATTTGTAAATAGGGATTTAACATCCATGGTAACTAATATTAAATCTGCATAATGGCTTTTATCTCTAATCATCTCATAAAAGTCTAATAAGAACTCCTTAGAATCCTTCAATATGTTATTATTGTTATTAACAAAAGGCCTCAAAGTTTTTTCTAAAAAATAAGAAATATTCTCAGTCACCCAACCACGTCCTGAGACTATGGGTCTCATGGGGGGATTCACAGAATCCTTATGAATTTTGGGTAGGCCTTGAATAAAAGGAATTATAGGTTCATCCAATAATAAATAATCATACAATTGATAGTCTATAACACCCATTTTATACAAATCCTCTAAATTATTATATACATTCTGAACTATTTGTTTTATTTTGTAAAAAGAGATTATCTTATAAAATTTCCCATGAGAGTAACACACAATTGCCGCTGTTGTGGTGTGTCCTGATAGATTCGTTGTGTGATAAAATTTCCCATCTGATAACATATCCGACATTTTCTTATTATAGTCAATATTATCAAAAATAACAATAGGTCCGCATTTATCAGCCGGCCTTATTATAATATTTCTGTCATCAGTTAAATCACGAAGTGCCTTAAGTTGTTTGAAGTTTAAATTATTTCTTAAACAACTATGTTTTTTACTGGTGTCTAGATGTATGTCATAAAGGTCTTTTTCAACTGCTTTGCTAAATACATCTATGGTGGGATGTAAGTTCGGGTTGAACAAACTGGGTTTTTTAAAACTACCATAATGCTCACTACTGTTTTTAGAATACATAACCTTAAGTTGTAAGTTCCTTGTAAATAACTTTAAGTCTAAAATAGTATCAGTTATGTTGCTTTGTCTACTTGGAACAAAGGATAATCCTTTGTTAAGTAATTCTCTTTCAAATTTATTAATAGGTCTGTGAGATAAATTGTGAATCAAGTTAATTTCTCCCACATCTTTTTCAGCGTGGGTTCCCTTAAGTCGTTGATTGGGGCTTTTCGTTTTTGCCTGCCCCTGCTCATAGAACGATTCCTCCCTTTCTGAAAGTTGTCTGAAATAGGGAAAGGGAGTTGCATTTCATTATCAGCACTATTTCTCATAGCACTGCGTTTACTACGTACTACTTGAACAGAACTGTTATCATTAATAAAGCCAGCATCATTAATAACATTAGTAGTACTAGCAGTTGATGTTATATCTGTTGAAAGGTTATCAGACACATCCGTAGTAGCAACATGCAAAGGATTTACATCCATAACATTCACGCTAGTTGTGGCAGCATTTTCACTATCATTAACTACATTACCATTCGGAATAGAATTACGGACTCGTACATTTCTATTAACATCATTATTTGCATGATAAACAGTGGCATTCCTCGGCCAAGTAAATACTTGGCCATTTGAAAAATCATATTTGTCTCTCACTAATTTGTGCTTTTTTTGTTCAAAAATGCGTTTTTCATACAAAGAAACATTGTCCATTACACGCTCTATTTTAGTATCAATAAACTGTGTATTAAATTTATAAAGTTCAGTCTGTCTTTTCAAAATAGAGTCTTTCAGTCTCAATTCCTCTGGTTTAAAGAAATCATTCATTAGTTTCATGTAGTTTATGCTCACCTCGATGTTTAACTTCTGCCATTGCTTTAACAACTCTGGATACGTATCGCGGGTAGTGGGCATTTTTAAAACCCGTAACCCACGCGGTATAATCCGTTGGGAAATGCAAACTTCAAAGTGGAATCTTTGCATTTCTAGTCTTTTCAACTTTAGTAGATCAAACTCTAATAGATTCAGTTCACTGTTTATATGTTCAATATCGTTACAACTTATATCAACTTCATTATCGGTGGCACGAAGATCACAGTCCACCAAAGGATTAACGCTGTTGTTCAAACAGCGTTGTAGTCTTTGCAGTGACGTCAAATTCGAGGCCACTCCCCTTGGTTTATAAGGAAGCTCAATGTCTTTACTCGGCAAGTTGTTTAACACATTAATTACTGGTTCAGCCATGGTATCTTCGTGGATAAACACGCAAAATAGCAATAATGTAACGAATAATGTGAACCACAAAAGATTGTAATACTGAACCCACCCCTCTTCTCTCACCCCCTGTTAAAGCAATTCCTCAGAGGGGCTAAAAATTTAAGATCCTCCAGGCGAGCCCGTACTCCAGCCTGGGACCTTAACTTTGTATTGGAAAAGCTCACTCTCCCTCCATTTGAACCCGCTGCAACTGCAGAGTTGAAATTCCTTTCTTGGAAAACAGCCTTCCTTCTAGCCATCACTTCAGCAAGAAGAGTGTCTGAATTACAGGCCCTCATGGCAGTGGAGCCCTTCATTATCTTCCATGCAGACAGGGTTTCCCTGTTGTCTAGTGTGGCCCTAAATCAGTCCATTCATTTGCCTACCTTTTTTCCTAATCCACAAAACAAAGGAGAACGAATTCTGCACACTTTGGATGTGCACAGACAACTTAGATTTTATTTGGACAGGACGAAGCCTCTCAGAACAGCTGCTAGTTGGCTTTGCTGCAGGGGCAGAGGGGAAAGCCATTTCAAAGCAAACCATTTCTAATTGGATAGCCGATTGCATTAATTTCTGCTATAAGCACCATGGAAATCCTACTCCACAGGGGATAAGATCACATTCCAACAGGGCTGCATTTACCTCTACAGCCTTTCTCAGAGGGGTCCCTACCAGGGACATCCTAGAAGCTGCTACCTGGAGCTCTGTTCATGCCTTCACAAGCATTACCACATGCCTATTTTTTCTAAATTCAGAGCTGATTTTGCCACTGCAGTATTGCAGGGCCTAATAGCTGGTCCTAATGCTCTCTAACTTAGCTTAGGGAATCTACCCAAATGTAATGACTGCAACAGTGAAACACGAAGAACCAGAGTACAGTTGTATACTTACCATAAATGTAGATGTCCGAGTGTATTCACTGTTGCAGACCTGGTTACCCTCCATTCAGCCCCCTGACTTTTCTTGGCTCTACCTTTCCTGTTTGTTTGGTGTATTTGAGCTTTCTGATGTATTTGCTTTTTGTTAGAGGTGCAACTTAACATATTGCTCCCATTATGGGGCACCTGACATCTGGGGCAAGACAAACTGATGTAATGGCGTCGGCTGCATGTTTTATACCCCTGATGACCTGACAATCATGGAAGAAGGGATAGCATCTGATGCAGGAATCCAAGCCGGCTGAGGGCTACCTGCAGGCAGATAACCCAAATGTAATGACTGCAACAGTGAATACACTCTAACATCTACATTTATGGTAAGTGTACACAACTGTACTTTCTCAGCACTTCCCTTTGGCTTATCTACTGTGCCCAGGGTATTCACAAAGTGCATGCTTCCAACCATTGCATTACTGCAGACAGAGAAATATTCAAATTTACCCATACTTGGACGATTGCCTGATTCAGGTGTACATTCAGGAATTGCTACTTCAGCACTTGGCATTTGTTGAGAGACTTCTAACTTCTCTGGGGTACACCATTAATGAAAATAAATCATATCTGGTGCCCAGCCAACAGATTGTATTCCTGGGAGCAAGCTTGAACACAACTTCCCAGATGGCATTCCTCAATCTAGAAAAACAGGTTCATTTGACAAACTACTTCAAACTAATGGCCACCAAGACCCAGCAATCTGAAAAGGAAAATACTGCAAGCCCTAGGGTTCATGGCCTCATGCATTCTACTATTTCCATATGCAAGACTGCATGTGAGGAAACTTCACTGGTACTTAAAAAGTCTCTGGTGTCAACACCGTCAGGACTTGGAAACACTGATTCCTATCATTCCTTCTTTAAGGGCAGAGTTCCTTTGATGGGCAGAGGCTTGCAACCACAACAAGGGACTTCCTTTCACTCAACCCCTCGCCGCCCATATCCTGACAACAGGCACATCAGTCTATGCATGGGAGGCTCACATGGCAAGCAAATACATTCAAGGCAAATGGAACCCAGGACAAATTCACCTGCACATCAATCAAAAAGAAATGTTAGCTGTACAGAATGCTCTGACAGCCTTCAAATACCTTATCCTTCCAGGACAACTCTTGATAAAGACAAACACCACCACAGTTATGTGGTACATAAACAAACCGGGGGGAACTCATTCCTACCCACTATGTAGGTTAGTCATGGCCCTGTGGAACACAGCCTTGAGCAACCAAGTGCACCTGCAAGCTCAATTCCTGCCAGGCAGACAACTTAAGCAGAACTCTACTGGACCCACACTAGTGGAAACTGGAACCCAACTCAATCAAACTTTTATTCAACAGGTGGGGGCCACCAGAGCTGGACCTCTTTGCCTCCCTCAAAACCATCAATTGAGCAAATGTTGCACCAGAAATCCCCACAGCCAAGCATGGCGAGTGGATTCCCTATCCTTTACATGGGAAAACCTCTCAATTTATGTCTTTCCCCCTCTGCCCGTACTCTCAAAAGTATTAAGAAATCTTAGTCAGAAAAATGGAAAAGATACAGTTCTTGGAGCCAGTCTCTAGGAAAGGAGACTACTGTGCCCTCCTTACCTCTAATTCTAGATTACCTAGCAGAACTGCTCCACAAAGGCCCTTCCTTCTCTTCAATTAAGATTCAGGCCTCGGCCTTCTCAGTTCATTACAATATAGAGCCATCTCTCTTTTCTCATCCTCTGATCCCAAAGTTCCTGAGAGGAGCTTATTATGTAAGACCCCCCCCCCCCCCGAGGAGAGCTCCCACCCCTGCCTGGGACCTTAACTTTGCACTAGAGAAGCTCACGCTTCCCCCTTTTGAACTTGCTGCTACAGCAGAGTTAAAATTCCTCTCTTGGAAAACAGCCTTACTTCTGTCCATCACTTCAGCAAGAAGAGTGTCTGAGCTACAGACATTAATGGCTGTGGAACCCTTCCTTATTTTCCAGGCTGAGAGGGTCTCCATCAGGACTAACCCATCATTTATGCCCAAAGTGGTATCCAGTGGGGCTTTAAACCAATCCATCCATTTACCAACCTTTTTTCCTAATCCTCATAAAAGAGGAGAGGGTATACTGCACTCCTTGGATGTGCGGAGACAGCTCAAGTTCTACGTTGACAGGACTAGGCCTTTCAGAAAATCTGACCAGCTGCTAGTCAGCTTTGTTACAGGGGCAGATGGCAAGGCCATTTCAAAGCAAACCATTTCCAAATGGATAGCACTCTGCATCCATTTCTGCTAGGAACACCATGGAAAACCTTACCCCACAGGGGATCAGAATTCATTCCACTAGGGCTACCTCAACTTCTACAGAATTTCTCCGGGGAGTCCCTACCAGGGACATCCTGAAAGCTGCAACCTGGAGTTCTGTACACTCCTTCACCAAGCATTACCACTTACCGGACTTTTCTAAATCCAGAGCTGGATTTGACTCAGCAGTCTTAAAAGGCCTGCTAGCCAGCCCTAATTCTTCTTGACTGCTTCCACCCTTACTCAGCTTTGGGAATCAACCCAAGTGTGATGACTGCAACAGTGAAACACGAAGAACGTAGTACAGTTGTGTAAACTTAAATAAATGTAGATGTTCGAGTGTATTCACTGTTGCAGTCCTGGTTACCCTTCCTCCGGCCTTCTGACTTTTCTAGACTTTCTACCTATCCTCTTTTTGGCCATTTCTTATGGCCATGGTATTTACTTTTTACTGGAGGTGTTCCACACCATGTAATTGCTTCCTATTTTGGGGGTTCCTGACATCTGGAGCAAGAAAAACTGATGTAATGGTGTCAGCTGCATGTTTTATACCCCTGATGTCATGGAAGAGGCAACGGCATCTGATGCAGAAATCCCAAGAGTCTGGTATTCAGGCCGACTGAGGGCTACCTGTAGGCAGATAACCCAAGTGTGATGACTGCAACAGTGAAAACACTCTTAACATCTGCATTTATGGTAAGTGTATACAACTGTACTTTAGTTACATACCAGAGGGGGTACTGAATACAGTGGAACAGTGACTTCCTTGGACTTGACTGCCACAAGTGTTCTAATTTTTTGTTTGCATTTTCATTTAATATCTCTGTAATCTGTACAACTGTACTTATTCTTCTTCTTTTATGTGTATTCTCTTAGTGTTGACCTCAGTTGTAATGAAATCCTTTGTCTGGAGGCCTTGTCTGTTTTCTTAGTGGCAGTAAGTTTTCAGAACTAGTTTAATCCGGCCAAAGTATTCCTGCATCTGTATTGTTTGGTTTCTGTCCTGTGTTTTAAATCAGATATACCTGTTGCTCAGGCTGCTGCAGACAGCTTGACCTACTGCCAAGCTGTGATATTGAGAAAGGATAAGTGTTTATTCTCATTTTTGTCTGCATTTTGATTTAATATCTTTGTGATATGTACATATCCTCCCTGTTCTTGTTTTGGTGTTAGTGGCTCTGGAATTTCCCACCCCTCCTGTAAGTCCCTATTTGAAAACTCCTCAGTCCATCTCATTTGCTCACTTAACTGAATACAGTGAGATCATATTCCGAGTCTAGTGTTCACTCTACATAATACAGAGAGAAGATTTGAGAAGGCCAACCCACTTAGGTTCTTCCTTCATCTCTCCTTGCACTTTACTAACAAAAAAAAAAAAAATTCATCTGCTTTTACTGTATTTGTGTTTCCTCCTTTATTTTGCTTTTGCCTCTTCTTAAAAGTACTCAATTTTATTTATTCTGCTGCACTTATTGCTGCTTGGTAGTAGCCTGATTAAATTGTAACTGTTATTCTAAGTCTTTTGGTTTAAGCACCTGGGCTTCATACCGGTTGTTTTACATTAAGAAGGTTTGTGGTCTGCACTGTTGTGGCAGGACAGATAGCTTACATCCTTCTAAACTGGGAATTGCTGATTGAAAGCTCAGTGTCTGCTATTCTAAAAGTGAATTAGTTCTGGTTTAAGCACTTGGGCTTCAGGCCAGTTATTCTACATTAAGAAGGTTTGTGGTCTGCACTCTTGTGGAAGGAGAGGCTGGATTCTGCCCTTCTGAGCTGGGAATTTCTGGTCACAGGCTTATTGTGCCTGCTTATTCAAACTGTTTATTTCTGAAATTGGTGTGCCTTGTTGCTATAGCATAGGACCAGATTCAGGCCTGCAGAATCTAGCTTTGTTTGTATAACTTGAGCACTGATCCAGGCCATATTTTTTGGAGAAGATTCCCCTGCACCTTAGTAGCAGGAGTGTGCAGTTAGAACTTGTCTGATTGAAGACTGCTGGAACAGGGCTCAGTTTTGAGGGTTTTTTTCTGGTTAATTGGGTAACTTGTTTAAATCAGATTGTTCATTTTCTATTGTTTATATATATATACATACATACACACATACATAAACACACATATATATATATTAAAAATGCACTTTATTCATCTGCTTTTACTGTATTTGTCTCTTCCTACTTTATTACTAGGGGCATTGACTACAATTCTGAACTGAGATATATAACAATAAGCATATTTTTATGTGCATTTAAAGTGTTTTTTTGATTGTATCTGCTTTATTTTCTGAAATATATATATATATATATATATATATATATATATATATATATATATATATATATATATATATATATATATATATACTTGTTTTCTGCCTTTCTAGGCCAGTTTTCAGGTTAGTGCTGAATTCAGGGCTGTGTTACAGATCTCTGCGTTTGCCCATACCTTACTTGGATAGAAGAAAGTTTCTTTGTTCACCTGTCAGAGAGGGGAGCTTTGAGCAGTCTATCTGTCCCTGGAGGAGTGGTTTCAGGTCAGAAAGTAGTAGTTTATTGGCCATTTTGGGCTAATTTGCATCTGTTTCATTTCCCTGCTATAAAAAACACATTTGCCCGGTTTTGCGCGCCAGTTAGCTAGGGTATAACTATTCCTGGCTCCACAAAGTCTCCTCTTCAAAATTTCCCTTGGAACTAGACAAACTTTCAACTTAAGCACTCAAGCCATTCATTTCTCAGGCTGGCACTTGCTCAAAACTCATAGCAAGCACTTATAAACCCTAGCACTACAGGAGGACAAGGCTCTCTATTCGATCCTACCAGCCATTAAGGAAAACAGTTTACTGTACCCATCCAGGCATGTCCAAAGGGCAGTTTCAGGTGTACTCTCCAGTCCAACTGGTGAATCTGGGCATTTTGAGGCAATGTAACAACTGCCTCATGTACACAGATGACCCTCTCCTCCTACCACAAACATTAATACATGCGAGAGATCCAGGTATACAGCCAAACTGGAGGCTAAGCTCTCTCAACCCAAGACTGGATCAGACAGTCAAGAAGCGAAGGGAAATACTGGCATCACACCACCAGTCTCACATAGACCCATTAAAGCAGCGCTGATAAAAAAAACACACGTAAATGCACGAAAACATACTCAGGGTCTCTAAATAAAAATCTGCAAAAGCAACAGAGCTCTCCATAGCAGACATCCAAGCAACCTGCACCCCCAACACAAACCATGAAACACATACTTCACAAAACCAGTGTGCCATGCAATCACAGCCCTCAAGGCAAAATAACATACCCAACATACTAGTAATAGGTGACTCTATAGTCAGGCACACTGACGTCCCACTCACTAGGCTGAATATAGGTATATAGGTAGGTGCTAGGCTATCAGCCCAAGGGCCTAAGTAAGCCTAGCCAACAAGGTTCCCTGGCTTACGCCACCCAAGAAAGTTAATTTCCTTTGCCCTGTCTAGCAGAGCCACAGAAGTGATCCCCAGGGTGTATTTCCTAGTTCCCATCCACTCATCAAGATTTTTCTTGAAGAGTGCTATTGTGGAACTTTGCTTGACATAGATGGGTATCTTGTTCCCGAGTATAGGAAGTCTCTGGGACAAACAGGAAAAAATATATAACTCTGCTAAACCAAAAGGTAAGAGTCAACAGGAACAGCAACAGCAGTAATCCAAACACAGTTTTATTTGACAAGACGAAAGTCTCTGGGACAGGAATCTATCCCGCCAGCATGTCCTGTTTGTTGTTGTGACAAGGTTTAGGTCCCTAGTTCGTGTAGCTCAGAGGGATTGGGATTTCTTATGGTGTAGATTTCTTAAGGTGTAACATGTCCAACAGCTCTGGGTTTAGCATAGTTTTATATGTTAGGCAGAGATCTCCTCTGAGTAGGCGATGTGCTACAGAGTAAAGCAGGAGTTTTTTGAGATGGTCAGTCTAGGGCATCTGTTTGAGGCCAGTAATCCACTTTGTGAGGTACTTTTGTGGCCTTTCCGGTTGCTGCAGATGTCTTGTGAGGTACATTTCAAAAGGGGCGTTATACTCTATAATGGGTCTGAGTGCCTAGTAGAGGGGAACAATGACCTCTTTTTTTCCTGGATGAGAACCTTTTTGTGATGAGGTGTGCCACATACGATTTCCTGACTACTGTGGCGATGTGATTATCAAAGGAGATACTACTGTCCACCTGGGTCCCACGGTCTCTTATCACACATTTGGCATTAAGTAGACTGCTGTGTATGTGGTAGTTCATGGGTACAGAGTTTTTACCAAAGAGGATGACAGTGCACTTTTTGGCATTGAGCTTGAGGCCATGCCTATGACACCAGGCATCTGTCTCACTGAGGCCCTTCTGTAGGATGTCCACATCATTTGGGGACTCTACTATGGCTCCTAGTTTTCAGCTATCTGCTAACTTTGTTAGCCGGAGGCCTTCTGTGTTAGCCTGTACTTCAGAGAAGTAGATAACAAACAGGAAAGGTCCCAGGACTGAACCCTATGGTACTCCACTTGTCACTGGTTTGTGGGTTCTGTCAGTGAGCCAGTTGACAACCCATCTTGTGACGCAGGGATTTATACCTAGTTTAGTGGATTTAGCTATAATTCCAGAATGGCGGGTGTTGTCAAAAGCCTTGGCGAGGTCAACATAGGCTGTGTGAACCACCTTACCCTCGTCTATGGCTTTGGTGACTGCTTCAAAGAAGTCAATCAGGTTCAGAAGGCATGATCTGTCTTTCACAAACCCAAACTGGGTGGGATCCAGAGTTTGGAGGTTACCAATGTCTTTGAGTTCCATGATGATACCTTCCATGGCCTTGCAGACCAGACTCGTCAGGCTAATAGGGCGATAGTTCCCAGGATCAGTGGTGGTGCCCCCTTTGTAGAATGGGATAACTGTTGCTGTGCACCATTCAGTGGGCACAAAGCCTGACATGAGACTGTGATTGAACATGGTGCTTAGGTGGGGAGCTAGTTCGTTCTGAAGTTCATGTAAAACACAGCCTGGGATGTTGTCCAGTCCCATGGATGCTGTGTTTTTGGTTTTAGAGAGTGCAACTTTTGCATGCATAGATGTGATTACAGGTCTTCTGCATTCTTCCTGTATAGATATGGGCTCTTTTGGGGTGAGAGGGGGGTAAAGTTAGCACTGAACCTATCTGCCAGGATATTGGCAATACCAGTTGATTCTGTAATTTTCATGCCATTGTGCTGTAACTCAGAGCAGATCTGGGTGTTGCCACTGAGATTCTTGACATAGCTGTAGAATGCTTTGTGGTTGCCCTTAGAATCAGTGGCTATTTTGTTTTCATAGCTAGCTTTGGAGGATCTTATAAGGGATCTCAGCTTCTTACTGAGGCTGACCAGGCAGCTTCTCCACTCACGGGATTGTACTCTCTTTTGCAACAGTTTCTTCCTTCTGTTGTAGAGTTTGTTTATGGCAGGGGACCACCACATTGGCTTCCTTTTTCTGGAGGATAGAGTCTTGGTTCTGTTTGGGATAGCACGATCCAGGCACTCATATAAGTGCTTATAGAGTGCATTTGTGTAGGATTCAGCAGTCGTAACTGTATTGTCTGCATGGGTGTCATGAAGTTCGCCACTTCATTAAGAAGCATGAAGTTGGCTTTGGAAAAATTTTTACTGTGGTTTCCTTAATGGTGGGTGGATGTGGGATGCGGATATCTAGGGTGATTAGCTTATGGTTGGATCTAACCAATGAGGAGTTGATTTCAGGTGTGGAACACCGATCACTCATGTTGGTAATGACTAGGTCTAGGATATTGTTGCCCCTGGTGAGGGTGTGGATAAGTTGATCCAGGGCATTGGAATTTATGAATTCCAGAAAGCATTGAGCGAAAGAGTTGGTACATGAGTAGTTTTCCCAGTTAATGGTGGGGTAGTTGAAATCACCTATTATTAGGGTGTTTGGTTGAACCCTAATATTTTCCAGTAATTCAAGAAAGGAGGAGTGGGAATCCTAGGGCATTGTGGGGGATCTGTAGCAAGCTACAATTTGGGTTGCAGTTTTGCCCAGAGTTACTTGCACTTGGATAACCTCGGATGCATTATGCTGAGCAACTAGCCTGGAGGTGTGGATATCCTTAATGAATATGGACACACCTCCGCCTTTGGTATTATGGTCCAGGTTAGATGGCCGAAAAGTGTAGCATGAGTTACAGCTTGTTAATCCAGGGGTGATCAATAGAGCCTTGAACCAGGTCTGTCATGCACCGTTATCAATGTTCTCCATTTTAAGGAGTGCCTCGGGTGAGTGCATTTTGAGATTTAGACTTCCAGCATTGAGTAACATTACCCTCAGTTTTTGCTTGGCTGTTCCTGTTAGGGTGGTGAATTTGTCATTTGAACCTTGGCCTAAAAAAGGCACTATAGGGGCGGCAAGAGCCTTAGCCAGTGTCCAGAATCCCAGGGGCGACAGGTGCAGGCCATCTCTGGCAAAGCATCGTGGCCTGTTGACCATGTCGTCCCAGGCAGACAGATACTGGATCCCCTTAGAATGACACCAGAAGCTTAGCCAATTGTTGGTCAGTCATTTTCTCCTTGTACTGCAGTGACATTTTGGGCGATGGCAGGGTGCTATTCAGGGCTAGGGTCATACCTTCCTGGGCTACAAGATCGGAGAGCTCTTCCATGTCTCTTTTCATGTATTCCAGGGAGGTACATCTCAGGTCATTCACACCAACATGGACAATGACAGAGTCCTATTTGTACTTGTTTTGGAGTGACCTGAGTGCGTGGGTTATGTGGCGAATCCTGGCACCCGACAGGCAGCTGACAGTAACTTTCTCCTTGTGTAGCCTAGTAAGTGGGTTGTCAGCGTGGCTGACCATAGTCCTCTATGACTAGTGTGTTAGGTACGTTGGTTTGCCTTATGGGCTGTGGTTTATTTGCACACTGACTCTGTGGGCTATGTGTCATTTGGGTTGTGTTGGGAGGGGTGGAGGTTGCTTGCGTTTCTGCTTTGGAGGTCTCTGTTGCTTGAGCAAATTATTATTGAGAACCCCTGCAAATGTTTTTGTTTGTATGTGTGGATTTTGGTGGTGTAGGTTTAGTTGGGACTATGTGATGAGTGTGGTGTGGTGCAAGTGTTTGCCTGCTCCTCTTGACTGTCAAGTTCAGTCTGTACACACACACATCTACATACACGTACACACACACAAACGCATGCACGCACAAACGCACACACACAGGTGTGTGTGTGTGTGTGTGTATATATATATATATATATATATATATATATATATATATATATATATATATATATATATAAATATATATATATATATATATATATATATATATATATATTCACACACACACACACACACACACTCATGCACACACACTCGTTACTGTTAGCTGCCTGTCGGGTGCCAGGATCCGCCACATAACACAAGCACTCAGGTCACTCCAGAACAAGTACAAATGCGACTCTGTCATTGTCCATGTTGGTGTGAATGACCTGAACTGTACCTCCCTGGACTACAATGAAGAGAGACATGGAGGAGCTCCCTGATCATGTAGCCCAGGCTGGTATGACCCTGACCCTGAGTAGCATCCTGCCCTCACCATGAATTATACCACGGTATAAAGAAAACATTATCAATTTCAACAATTGGCTAAGTTTCTGGTGCCCTTCAAAGGGGATCCAGTGTCTGTCTGCCTGGGATGACATGCTCAACAAGCCACGCTGCTTCGCTAGAGACGGCTTGCACCTTTCACCCTTAGGCTTTCGAATACTGGCCAAGGCTCTTGCCACCCCTATATTTCCTTTTTTAGGCAAGGCTAAAAAGACAAACCTACCGCCGTAAATAGCACAAGTAACAAAAATCTGAGGGTAATACTACTCGATGCCAGAAGTTTAAACCTCAAAATGCGCGCACTCGAGGCACTCCTCAGTATGAAGAAAATCGATATATGTGCAGTACCAGAAACCTGGTTTAAGGCTACAGAGAGCACCCCAGCACTACCAGGCTACAACTCATACGATACATTTCGGCCATAGAACCCGGACCGAAATACAAAAGGCAGGGGAATATCCATATTCATCAAGGATACCCACACCTCCAGGTTAGTGGCACAGCACGATGCTTCATAGATTATCCACTTGCAACTAACAATGGGCAAAACTGCATTTCAAATTGTAGCTTGCTACAGATCATCCACCATGTCCCAGGACCCCCATTCCGCATTTCTGGAAACACTGGGTAACATAAAGGTCATACCAAATGCCCTAATATTGGTTGATTTCGACTACCCAAACATTAACTGAGAGAACTACTCAATACTAACTCCCTTGCCCAACATTTCCTAGAATTTATAAACTGAAATGCCCTGGAACAACTGGTCAACACTCCCACCAGAGGTGACAACATATTTGGACCTGGTCATCACCAATGTGGGCGACCGGTGTTTCACACCGGAGGTCAACCCCTCCCTGGTTAGATCTGACCATATTTGGATATCCACATGCCCCCACCCCCGGATAAGTAAACCACCATGAAACACTTTTCAGAAGCAAACTTCACTTAAGACGGAGGTGGAAAGTTTCAAAGCCCTCATGCTAAAGGATAATGCTGTCCAAGCTACAAAATCCTTTACTAATGCATTCTACAGGCACCTACAAGAATGCATGGATCATGCTATCCCAAGCAAAACAAAGATTCACTCCTCCAAGAAAAGGAAACCAGTCTGGTGGACCCCTGCCATAAACAAGCTATACAATAGGAGGAGGAAACTAGTACAGAAGAGTAAAATCCCTAGAAGGGAAGACATTCCTGATCAGTATCAGCAAGAAACTACGATCCCTCATAAAATCGTCCAAGGTGAGCTTTGAAAGAAAACTTGCCAAGGACTCCAAAGATAACCACAAGGCATTCTTTAGCTATGTCAAAAATTTAAGTGGCAATGCTCAGAGTTGGTGCAGAATGGCACAAAATGCACTGAACCAACCGATATTGCCAACATCCTGGCAGACAGGTTCAGTGCATACTTCACCCCCAAAAGGGCCCATAACCATACCAGAAGAATGTAGAGCCCCTGAAATCACAGGCACTCAGGTGAAAATAGCCCTCTCCAAAGCCAAAAACACAGCATCAATGGGACCGGACGGTGTCCCAGGCTGCATCCTACATGAGCTCAAAGACGAATTAACCCCTCACCTAAACACACTGTTCAAACTCAGCCTCTCTACAGGCTATGTAACTATAGAGTGGTGCACAGCAACAGTTATTCCGCTCCACAAAGGTGGAGCCACAACAGACCCCAGGAACTATCGCCCTATAAGCCTGACTAGCTTGGTCTGCAAGGCTATGGAGCGCATCATCATGGAACTCATTAACAGAGGCATTGGGAACCTCCAAACACTGGACCCTAGCCAGTTCGGCTTTAAGGGCAGATCATGCCTCTTAAACCTGGTAGAATTTTTTGAGATGGTTACCAAGGCTGTAGATGAGGGAAAGGTGGTACACACAGCCTACCTAGACCTTGCAAAGGCCTTCAATACCATTCCCATTCTGGTATTATAGACAAGCTCACCAGCCTGAACTTAATCCCCTGTGTCACAAGATGGGTTGCTAATTGGCTCACGGACAGAACCCACATGGTGAGAGTTATGGGAGCTAGGTCTGACTCTAAACCGGTTACAAGTGGCGTTCTGTTCGGCATATACTTCTCAGAGGTACAGACAAGCACAGGAGGACTATGGCTGACCAAGTTCTCAGACATCTGCAAACTAAGGGCTGTAATTGACTCCCTGGCTGACACAGACATCCTCCAAAAGGGTCTCACTGAGACGGATACCTGGTGTCAAAATCATGTTTTCAAGCTAAATGTCAAAAAGTGCATAGTTATTCCCTTTGGAAATAAAGTACCCACAAACTACCACATAGGTGGTAGTTCCCTAAATACAGAAAATGTAACAAGGGATCTGGGGACCCAAGTATATAGTAATCTCTCCTTTGATAATCACATTGCCAAAGTGGTTAGAAAATCCTTCTATGTGGCCCACCTAATCACAAAAGGGTTTGCATCCAGATCAAAAGAGGTCATTGTGCCCCTCTACTCATCACTCATCAGACCCATCATAGAGTACAATGCCCCATTTGGGATGTACCTTACAAGACACCTACAACAGCTGGAAAGACCACAGAAGTACCTCACCAAGAGGATCAGTTGCCTCAAACAGATGCCCTATGCAGCTCGACTGAAGAAACACCAGCTGTACTCGGTTGCATACCGCCTGCTCAGAGGTGACCTCTGCCTGACATATAAGGCCTTGTCCAACCCAGAATTGATGGACATGCTCCACCTAAAGAAAACCTTATCCCCTAGAGCCATATGCTCTATTGATCTAAACCTCAGCACAACAATAAATAGGACATGCTGGAGGGATAGATTCCTGTCCCAGACACTTCCCATGCTTTGGAACAAGATTCCAATTTACATTAGGCAGAGCTCCTCGCTAGCACTCTTCAAGAGAAACTTTGACGAGTGGATGGGAAACAGAAAGTTTACTCCAGGGATCACTTCAGTGGCTCTGCTGGACAGAGGCACAGGGAACTAATCTAAGGGGGCGGCGAAAGCCAACACATTCTGGCTAGGCTTATAAATGCCTTTGGGCAGATAGCCTAGTACCTACCTATGAACCTATACCTTTGTTTACAAGTTGCACAGGATAAAATGATTTCCTAACTGCTTGTAGACAAGTGATGGTCAAAGGCTAGATTACTGTGTGTCCCCAAGTCCATGACTACTGGGTCAGCTCTTAGGGGTGTGTTGTCAATATGATAGTTTCCAGGGGTGGATGACTTCCTGAGGGATACTTTTATGCATTTCTTGGCATTTAGTTTTAGTCAGTGGTTCTGACACCAGTTATTTGTCTATGCCAGCCCTTTCTGGGGAAAATGTGTCAATGGGCATTCTATGACTGCTTGTAATTTGCATTCATCTGCAAATTTAGTCAGTAAGAATACATTGATATTGGCTGTAAGTTGAGAGAAATAAATGGCAAAAAGGAGCTGTCCCAGGACTGATCCCTGACTAACTCTGCTTGTGACTAGCCTCTTTGTAGAGGTGGACTCCCGAATTCTAACTTCTGGGGGTCCTGACTGTGAGCCAGCTGGCTTATACACTGCATGACATAACCTCTTGAGTTTGTCAACAATGCCCAAGTGGGGTATTGTGTCAAATGCCTTGGCCAGGTCAAGGTAGGCAATGTGAACCATTTTGCCCTTATACATTGTTTTGGTGAACTTCTCGAAGTCCACCAGGTAGAATAGGCATGACTTGGCCTTGACAAAACCAAATTAGGTTGTATCCAGCACCTGCAGGTTTCTTAGTCATTTTTGATCAGGGTGATCAATAATAGAGGTGTATTGTCAGTGTGGTAGTTTCCTTGGGCGGATGACATACCAAAAGATACACTAATGCATTTTTTGATGTATAGTTTCAGTCCGTGATTTTAACATCCGTTATTTAATTGATTAAACCTTCCTGCAGGATGGCTAAGTAATTTGGGGATTCATTGACTGCTCCTAGCTTGCAAACTTAGTCAGCCAGAGACCTTTGGCTTTGGTTTGTACTTCAAAAAAGTAGATACCAAACAGGAGCAGTCTCAGCACAGAACCCTTGGGGACTCCACTGGTGACTGGTTTCTTTGTGGAGGGAATTTTCCCTATTTTGATTATTTGCATCCTGTCTGTGAGCCATTTGACAATTCAGCAGGTGACAGCAGTTTATTTAGCTTTTCTAATATGCTTGAGTGGGGAATTGTGTCAAAAGCTTTGGCCAGGTTGAGGTATGCAGTATGTATTGTTTTGCTTCCATCCACTGCTTTGGTGACCCTTTCAAAAAAATCCATCCAGTTGAGTAAGCATGACCTGCCTTGATGAATCCAAACTGAGACTGGTCTAGTGTTTGGAGGTGCCATATGTCCTGATTGAGTAATTTCATGATATTTCTTTCCATGGCTTTGCATATGAAGCTGGTCAGACTTTTGGGTCTTTAATTTTCTGAGTATGTGGAAAGTCCTTGCTTATGGAGGGGAATGACTGCAGCTGTTTTGCATTCCCTTGGTACAAAACCTGTTTGGAGGTGAAGATTGAACAGTGTTGGGGTGTAGCTAAATTCTGCTTCATGCTGTTTAAGATGTATTCAGTTGCTTGCCATTCAGTCAAATGCAGCTATGATGCTGCTGATGCCTGTTCCAGGGCTGCTGTCTTTGGCTCAAGTTATGAGGTGTTATTCTTGGCTTTGTCTTCAAGATGACCTTTCCAAGTCCCTCCAGGACAAAGGCAAAACCTTGCTAGAGCTGAGTCATTTTTTTTGTTTCTGTCATTTCTAAGTTTAGGAGAAAATGTCCTTCCAAGTCTGCCTTTGTTCATATGAAATTTTGCCTTTCTTCCAAGGGCATGAAGGGTGTTAAGCATGTGCCTCCTACAAAGTCTACTCGGAATCCTGCCTCTCAGAAGCCTTATTTTCACGACAAGCCTGGTTCTATTTGATAGTTTGCTTCCCCTGTCCCTATCTCTTCCAGATTGGCTACAAGTCACTTCAGACACTTGAGTTCTGTCCGCTATCCATCAGGGATTTTTCATGTTTTGGAAGTCCCTTCCTCTCTTTTCAGGCATTCTAAAATGTTCTTGGGAACAGCTGTCTCATTGCCCAGAGATTCTTCATTCTTTTGGATCAGGGCACTATTCAAGCCACACCCCCCCTTCTTCCATAATGTCAGGTCGTCAGGGGTATAAAACATGCAGCCGACGCCATTACATCAATCTTTCTTGCCGTGCAGTGCCTGAAGCAGAAGCAGTTCCCAAGTGCCGGTCAGCCGACTCCTGAAATTTTCATTTTTGAGTTTCAGAACCAAAGTCTTCAACTAAAGCTATGTACCCCGTTGGGGAAACATTTTCTTGCTCCTTACCGATGTCAGTAAAAGTTAATAATTGCATTACTTGTGGAAAGCGAATATCTCATAAAGATTTTCATTCGTACTGTATTCCTTGCCTAGTCCCTGACTATGACATACCTTTCTGTCAGTTTTGTGCTTTATTTAATCAGTGCACTATCCGTGTTCGGTATATTTTCGCTTCTAAATATTTCAGTTATCAGTTTAATTATCCAGAAATGTCGTCGGTTAGCCATCCAACTACCGGGATTTTGAAAAAATGCAAAGATAAAGACAGGCCACAGAGGTCCAAAACTGCCGACGACACTTCTCCTAAGCCAGTCGCCAGTACTCAGTGAGGCGCTTTAGCAGCCCCTGATACCTGCTACTTCTGATTCGCAGGCCTCTACTGAAACCAATTCGGAGTCTGGTATGACGCGAGATAATTCAACTATGGAACCCACAGATGTCTCTACCTTGGATGGGTCTGGAGCTGCTGTGCAGGCACCGGCTTCTGAGGGGTGTATTCAGGTCTACAGACTTGCATATTAAACCGACGCCTCCTTCTTTGCTTAGACCTAAATCTCGATCCATGTCTAAAAAACCAACGCCCAGGCCACATGCTCAGGCCTCTATGTTTAAAAAACAAATGTTAAGAATGGCTGAAGATCTAATAACTCTAATCAGGGGTAGCCAACCCTCTCGCCCTTCTAAGAGGCCTAGGATTGAAGTTGATTATGAATCTTCTGATCATGATTCTGTTTTTTTCTGATTCTTCTGATGATCTGGATTTGCCCTTATCTACTTATGAAGATTCTGATGCAGAGGGCTCTATTCCCTCTGCTTCCCCTCCTGAGGATTTTTCTTTTGGGGAAACCTTACATACTCTAAGGGAGCATTTCTACTGGGAAAGCCAGGATTTTTCTGATTCAAAAAAGAGGCTTAGGGATTTCCTTCTCCTACCTCAGCATAGGCCTTTAGCTATTCCTCCTGTACTAGACATTGTTGATGATGCTTTATCGGAATCTATTTTGGCCCCTGATTCCCTGCCTCCGGCTCCCAGAAAACCTGACAGATACTACAGGGTCCCTGAGTCCCACAAGTTCCTTTTCAAAAATCCTATTGCAGAGACAGAGACTATTTCACAGGGGCCCAAGGGCATTAAGGCTTCTACTGCTAAAAATCCTACCCCTTCTGATAGAGACTCCAGGGCGCTAGATAGATGGGGTAAGAAGGTTTACACTTCTGCAAAGCTTGGCCATCAGGGCTTTAAACTGCCAGTTTCTTATGTTAAAGTATCAGCAACATGTTACTGGACTGCTTAAACAGAAAGTGATGTTGATTCCTGACTGTGTGGAAAATAAAGAATTACAGGATTTAATGCATTCTGCCGAAAAAGTTGGAAAACATACTTTGCAATGTGGTTTTGATTCTTTAGAGGCCTCTTGCAGGGCTGCTGTTACTGGGTCTGTGCTCAGAAGGCATGCTTGCCTTAAGGAGCAATCTTTGCCTGATCATGTTAAAGCTAAATTGTTGGATGCTCCTTTAAATCAGGACCGCCTGTTTGGCAACAAGGCTGAGGAAGTTCTTAAAAAGATGGAAGATAAAGCTAAATCTATGCAAACTGTTAAAGATGTTTTACAAGTTCAGCCTCCTAGATTTAGTAGGCACTGGCCCACTAAGAACTGGCCCTTTCCAGCCCCTTCCAGGTCTTCTCATGCCAAACCCAGACACAGCAAAAACCCTAGGTTTCAGTCCCAGGGGACTCACAGAGCTAAGCAGTGGGAGGCCTCCATTTCCAAATCTGGGAATAAGACCCCCCCCCCCATGGTAAACTGTCTCAATGACTTCCTTTTAAAATTTCCAAGCACTTATCAGCTGACTGCCCCTTTGGGGGGAAAGATTGCTCTTCATGCAAAGAATTGGGAACTCATTACCCAGGACAAATGGGTTTTAAATATAGTGTCCCAGGATACAGATTTCACTTCCACACATTGCCAACACCAAGTGGGTGGCCGGACCTACCCACAAATCAGTGGGCAGAGGCCCCAAAACAAGTACTTTCTCTCTTAAGCTTGGGGGCTATTCAACTGGTACCAGAAGAGGAAAAGGGACAAAGTTTCTACTTGAGACTTTTCCTGGTAACCAGAAAAGACAATTCATGGCATCCTATCCTGGACCTGTCTACTCTAAACACCTTTTTGGTGATTCCAAAATTCAAGATGCTGACTATTCACCAATTACTTCCCATGCTAGGCAAAGATGCTTGGTTGGCAACACTAGATTTAAAAGAAGCATACCTGCACATCCCAATCAGGGAATCTTGCAGAAGATGCCTATGCTTCAAAGCAAGCTACATGCACTAGCAGTTCTCTGCACTTCCCTTTGGCTTATCTACTGCGCCCAGAGTATTCACAAAGTGCCTAGCTCCAGTTATTGCATTTTGCAGGCAAAGAAATATTCAAATATACCCATACCTGGATGATTATCTAATTCAGGCAGAAAGCCAGGACATATTTTTTAATCATCTGGCCTTTGTAAAAAGTGTTCTAACTTGTCTGGGGTACACCATAAACGAAAAGAAATCACACCTGGTACCCTGTCAACAGCTTATATTCCTGGGAGCAAGCTTGAATACAGCTTCCCAGATGGCTTACCTCACGCCAGAGAAACAAATTCATTTGACAACCTACTTCAAACAAGTGGCCACAAAAACCCTGCTATCTGCAAGACAAGTACTGCAAGCCTTGGGGTTCATGGCCTCCTGCATTCTTCTAATTTCATATGCAAGACTGCATATGAGGAAACTACAGTGGTATCTAAAAAGCCTATGGTGTCAACATTCTCCAGACCTAGAAACAATGATTCCTATCATACATGTTCATCGTGCATACAGCTGCAGTAATCACAGATGGGTTCTCTGCCGTCAGGTGGTCCCTCGGTCGGCCGAATTCCAAAGTCTAGGTCCGGCGTCGGTTGTTGTCGCTTTCTTTCCTGACGTCAATGAGGCAGAGGTATGGTATATAAGACACAGCCGACGCCATTTTCTTCAGTCTTTTTTGCCGCGCGGTGCCCGAAACAGAAGCAGTTCGCAAGTGCCGGTCGGCCAGCTCCTGAATTTACGAAAAATTGGAAACCGAAGTCTTCTTTAAAGCTAAGTACCCCGTTGGGGAAACTTTTCTTGCCTCAGACCGATGTCAGAAAAAGTTAACAATTGTATTTCTTGTGGGAAGCAAATACCGCATAAGGATTTCCATTCCCTCTGCATACCTTGTTTAGGCCCAGACCACGACGTCTCAGGCTGTCGCTTTTGCGCTACTTTCAATAAACGCACTATTAAGCGTCGGGCGGAGTTCGCCCAACACCTTTTTGGTAAAGCCTTTGATTATAAAATGTCGCCGGAGACTCTGACTACCATTTTGTCCAAAAAACGAAAGGACAAGGACCGACACGCGAGGTCCGCGGTCTCCACTGACACCACACCAAAACCGGCTGCACGTGGTTCGGTTCTCAGCGAGACGCCTATGCAGTCCTTGACTACTGACGACACTTCTTTGGCGGTGTCTTCTGTAACCGAGACCGCAGGTTCCTCAGCCCATACCCAGACTACAACCACCGAAGCCACTGTGTGTGTTGAGCCTCCTAATGTGGACAAGTCCACTTCCACCCATGGTGTTTTTAGACCCTCATCTTCCTTTTCCATTAAGGCCTTTATTAAGTCCAAATCAGCCAGGCACCACATACTTTGTCTACGCCTAGAGTTCCTTTGGTGGGCAGAGGCCTGCCACCAAAACAAGGGACTACCTTTCACACCACCCCATGCCACCCAAACCCTAACAACAGATGCATCAGACTATGCATGGGGGCTCACCTGACAGGGAAGTGCATTCAGGGCAAATGGAACCCAAGTCAAATGCACCTGCATATCAATCAAAAAGAAATGTTAGTTGTACATAATGCTCTGACAGCCTTCAAGGACCACATTCTTCCAGGACAATTAATGGTAAATGCGGACAACACTACTGTTATGTGGTACATAAGCAGGGGGTACACATTCCTACCCGCTCTGCAGACTAGCCATGGCATTGTGGAACACAGCCTTGAGCTACCAAGTGCACCTACAAGCTCAATTCCTGCCAGGAAAATTAAATACACATATATCCCACTCCACAAGGGGGGAGCCACCACGAACCCAGGGAACTACCGCCCCATTAGCCTGACGAGCCTGGTCTGCATGGCCATGGAACATATCATCATGGAACTTATAAACAAAGGCATTGATAATCTCCAAACTCTGGACCCCACCCAGTTCGGGTTTGTAAAAGGCAGATCATGTCTCCTAAACCTGATAAACTTCTTTAAAGCAATCACCAAAGCTGTAGACAAGGGTAACGTGGTTCACACAGCCTATTTAGATCTTGCCAAGGCTTTTGACACCATCCCCCACTCTGGAATTATAGATAAACTCACTAAACTAGGTATAAATCCCTATGTCACAAGATGAGTTGCCAACTGGCTCACTGACACAACCCACACTGTAAAAGTAGCAGACTCCAAATCCGACTTCAGACCAGTGACAAGTGGAGTACCACAGGGTTCAGTCCTGGATCCTCTCCTGTTTGGTATCTACTTCTCTGAAGTACAGGCTAACACAGAAGGTCTTTGGCTAAAGAAGTTCGCAGATGGCTGCAAACTAGGAGCCATAATCAAAACTCCTAACGATGTGGACATCCTCCAAAAGGGCCTCACTAAGACAGATGCTTGGTGTCAAAGCCATGGCCTCAAGCTCAATGCCAAAAAGTGCATTGTCATCCCCTTTGGTAAAAACTCTGTACCCATGAACTACAACATAGGCAGTAGTATACTTAACACAGAAAGTGTGATAAGAGACCTTGGGACACAGGTGGACAGTAGTCTCTCCTTTGATAATCACATCGTCACAGTAGTCAGGAAATCCTTCTACGTGGCACACGTCATCACAAATGGTTTCTCATCCAGAAAAAAAGAGGTCATTGTTCCCCTCTACTCATCTTTCATTAGACCCATTATAGAGTACAACGCCCCTTTTGGTATGTACCTCATAAGACATCTACAACAACTGGAAAGGCCGCAGAAATACCTCACAAAGAGGGTTACTGGCCTCAAACAGATGCCCTACGCAGACTGTCTCAAAAACCTCCAGCTTTACTCCGTTGCATATCGCCTACTTAGAGGTGATCTCTGCCTAACATACAAAGCTATGTCAAACCCAGAGCTGTTGGGACATGCTCCGCTTAAAGAAATCCCAATCCCTCCGAGCTACACGCTCTAGGGACCAAAATCTTGTCACCACAATAAACAGAACATGCCGGAGGGATAGATTCCTTTCCAGAGACTTCCCATATTATGAAATAAACTACCTATCTATATCAAACAAAGCTCCTCATTAGCACTCTTCAAGAAAAATCTTGATGATTGGATGGGAAATAGGAAATTCACCCCGGGGATCACCTATGTGGCTCTGCTCGACAGTGGAACAGGAAAATAATTTTCTTGGGTGGCAAAAGTCAGGGTACCTTTTTGGCTGGGCTTGTATAGGCCCCAGGGCCGATAGCCTAGTACCTACCTATGAACACTGGCAGATGGACTAAGCAGAAACCTCATGAACCCACATGAGTGGAAACTGGAACCAAGGACTTTCAACATGTTGACAAGCAAATGGGGAGTGCAGATATATATAGACCTGTTTGCCTCTCCCCAGAACTACCAATTGGACAAACTTTTCACAAGGACTCCCCACAAACAAGCCTGGAAAGTGGATGTTCTGTCCATCAGCTGGAAAAACCTATCAGTCTATGCCTTCCCCCCTCTGCCTCTACTCTCCAAATTACTACTAAAAATCAAACATGACAAACCAAGGATGTTTGATTGCTCCAGACTGGCCGCACCAACACTGGTACCCCCTCCTGCGCAGTGTGTCATGGTTATCTCCATGGCACCTGCCTCAGACTCCTTCCCTGATGTCTCAGCAGGAGAACCAGATTCTGCGCCCTCAGCTTCTAACACTGAACCTTGCAGCCTGGCTAATTACTTAATCTCTCCTTTACCATCCCTCTGCAAACCTGTGATGGATATCATTTTAGAGGCAAGGAGGCCTAGTACTAGAAAATCTTATGCTGAAAAATGTAAAAGATTCTGTGCCTGGAACCAATCTCAAGGGATGAGCACAGCAGCACCCAATTTACTTCAGATTTTACAATACTTAACTGAGATGTTTCACAAGGGCGTGTGTTTTTCCTCCATTAAAATTCACGCCTCAGCCATTTCAGCTCATTATAACACAGAACCTCCCCTCTTCTCTTATCCACTGCTCAAGCAGTTCCTCAGAGGGGTCACAATTTGAGACCACCCAGGAGAGCTCCAACCCCAGCCTGGTACCTTAACTTTGTCTTGGAGAAACTCACTGTACCTCCTTTCGAGCCAGCTGCTACTGCAGACTTAAAATTTATTTCTTGGAAAACAGCTTTCCTTTTAGCAATCACTTCAGCTAGAAGGGTATCTGAATTGCAGGCCCTTATGGCAGTGGAGCCTTTCATCATCTTTCATGTGGACAGGGTGTCCCTCAGAACCAATCCATCCTTCAGGCCCAAGGTGGTATCTGGTGTGGCTCTTAATAAGTCCATTCATTTGCCAACCTTCTTTCCCAATCCACAGATTAAAGGGGAATGGATACTGCATTCCTTAGCTGTGCACAGACAACTTAGATTCTACTTGGACAGGACTAAACCTCAAAGGAAATCTGAAGAACTGCTGGTGGCATTTGCTGCAGTGGCAGAGGGGAAGGCTATTTAAAAACAAACCATTTATAAATGGATAAGCCATTACATTCATTTCTGCTATAAGCACCATGGAAAACCTATCCCCCAGGGGATCAGACCTCACTCCACCAGGGCTACATCTACCTTTACAGCCTATCTTAGAAGCGTCCCTACCAGGGACATCCTAGAAGCTGCTACCTGGAGTTCTGTACATACTTTCACCAAGCATTATCATTTGCCAATTTTCTCTAAATCCATATCTGGCTTTGCCACTGCAGTGTTGCAGGGCCTTATAGCTGGCCCTTATGCTATCTAAATTCATCCTCCCAACCATAGCTTTGGGAATCTACCCAAATGTAATGACTGCAACAGTGAAACATGAACATAGTACAGTTGTGTACACTTAGCATAAATATAGATATTCAAGTGTATTCACTGTTGCAGTCCTGGTTACCCTCCCTTGAGCCCCCTAACTTATTTTGGCTATACCTCTACTTTCCTTTACTATGCTTAAAAGCCTTTTTGGTGTATTTGCTTTTTTGTTGGCGGTATATCTTTGTGCTTTTATATTTATTAGCTTCCCATTAGGGGGGAACCTGACATCTCGGGCAAGAAAAACTGATATAATGCCGTCGGCTGCATGTTTTATACCCCTGACGACCTGACGTCATGGAAGAAGGGACAGCAACTGATATAGGACCCAAGACTTTGTTAATCAGGCCAAATGAGGGCTATCTGCAAGCAGCTAACTCAAATGTAATGACTGCAACAGTGATTACACTTGAACATCTACATTTATGGTAAGTGTACACAACTGTACTTTCTCTTTGGGCCCTTGTTTTTCTCCTATTCCCCTTAAAGAATCTGTTTAAGTTAGAGGATTCTTTCTCTTTAGCCCCCTTTTTTTCAGAGCTTTTTCCCCTTTTTCTTAAGGAGTCACCATTTAAGTTAGAGGCATCTCCTCATGTTGGAGGAGACTGTTGTTTAACTACTTCTCTTCCCACCCCTTTCCTTCCTTATAAAAAAAAAAAATCTCTTTATACCGACCACTGTATCTCAGATACCATCTATTCCTCCTCTGACTCGGCCGAGTTTGGAGCCATAGTATCAGGAAATCATTGTGCTGGTACCACCGGAGCCAGTAATCACCCACAATAGCTCGGCTCCGACATCTGCTCTGATCTCCTCAATGCTATCTTTCATCGAGGGATCTGGAAGCTGACACTCCCTGGTCGGCTCCGGGTGAGGGGGAGAGTCAAGTCAGAACCTTGTCAGAACCGATTCTCCCACTCGGCACTTCGGCACGGGTGAGTTTGGCTCCCACATCACCCTCGGAGCCACCCTCCTCGGTGCCAGAGAGATCTCCTGGTCCTTCGGGACTGGAGTCTCTCTCGGCCCAGGATCGCGGTGCCTTCGAGGTGATGCAGAGTGTGCTCTCCACTGAGTCTGCTCCACCTTCGGCTCCAGGCATTCTTCCCCCTAAAGGGTCATTGTCTACTGCTTCATCATCCCTCCATCAGCCCCAGAGTAGAGAGTCAGTGCCCCAGGAAACCCCAATGGGTGGAACCTCTTCTTCTGACACCTCCCCAGAACATCCCCCTGAGGAGGTCTTTCGGACGAAACAGTGCAAGAGGAAGCACATAGACTCCCCTGAGTCTGTCACTTCTGATACCGACTTAGAGGATTCAGAAGGGTCCCCACGGTCGCCCTCTGAGGATGTCTCTTTTTCAGACATCCTTGAGATCCTTAAGCAGAGGCGTGGCTGGAAATCCCTTTCCCCTTCTGAGGATGAGTCTGTATACCTGGAGGCATTTGGCTCTCACCTCTCCATCTCTTGGGTGTCTCCACCCTTTGACCCGCTCCTGGTTGTTGAGTCAGAAGGTGTGGGACTCTCCGGAGTCAGTAGGCCCCTTTCTGAGGAGGCCAAATAAATTCATTATGGCCCCAGAGGATAGACAATATTTAACAAAGGGAGTTCCATGAGATGCGATGGTGGTGGCAGTGGCCACAAAGGAGGAGTTAGCTGAAATTTCTGCATCTGTCCATCCACCGAACAAGGAGTCTCATACAGTGGACAGATATGGGAAGCGTATGTTCTCCTCAGCAGCCTTTACCTTACGGTCACTGAATTACTTGTCACATTTCACCCGACTCCAGAGGGATCTCCCGAAAGAGCTGGGGAATACCCTACAGGGTGCTATAACCCAGGGTTTATCTGATAAGATAAATGCCCAGATTCCAACTTTAACTTCTATCACAAACTCCTCCATGCGCCTCATTTCCTATGCAGCTGATGGAGCGAGCAGGGCAGCAGGCACAGGAATAGCTCTTAGGGAGACATTCCTGGATGCGGTTTTGCTGAACCCTTCAGATCTTCCTTTATTGAGCCCCGTTTGATGGCTCATCCTTGTTTGGGCCGAAAGTAAGAGACTCTCACCAGGAGCCAGCAAGATAGCAAGACTCTGTCTGCTGTCTGAGTGCGTTTTTCCACCCCTACCAGACCTTATAATATAGCTCAAAAGAGTGGAAAAAACGTGGTTCCAGAAGTCCAAAGGAGCCTTACCGGATGCTTGTGGTGATCCTTCCCCCAGGGGGAGAGGGGAAATAACAATGGAAGACGCCACCCATGTGGCTGGGGGGGGTCCACAGAACCAGGGCGACAGAGATATGTTCTCCGGCCAGCCCTTCCAGCTCTCCTGAAAAGAGGCCCAACTGTCCGCCTCTGGAGGCAGTCGGGGGAAGACTATCTCTGTACCCAGAAGCCTGGCTGAAATTGACTCAAGACAAGTGGGTACAGTCCATTATATCCAGTGGACACAATGTTCCTTTCCACTTTCCACCTCATCCGTCAAAGTCTATCCCAGATATTTCATCCGGTCAAAGGGATCAAGCAACCCTAGAAACTCAAAGGTTGCTAGAAAAAAAGTCATCCAAGAAGTCCCCTGAGACCAGATCGGATCTGGAATTTTTCTCAAGGTTATTTTTAGTTCCAAAAAGAACAGGGGACTGGAGACCAATATTGGATCTTGGCAGACTAAACAAGTCTGTAAAGAAGGCAAAGTTCCGGATGGTAGTCTATACTCCTTTTTCTGGGACAAGACAATTGGATGTGCTCTTTAGATCTTGAGGACGCATACTACCACATAAAGATGGACAGGCGCTCCAGAATATTTCTATGTTTCTGGCTGGGAACCAGTCATTACCAGTTCAGAGCTCTGCCCTTTGGCCTCACTACAGCCCCCAGAGTGTTTACCAAATGCATGGCAGTAGTCACGGCTCATCTGAGACGTCAAGGATTCCAGGTGTTTCCATATTGATGACTGGCTCCTGACTTCCACCACCAAGCACCCACTAATCAGAGCCAGGGACTCCACCATCCATCTCTGCTCAGAACTAGGCATTACTATAAATGCAGAAAAATCTGCCTTGTTGCCATCACAGTGTATTACCTTTATAGGTACAAATTTAAACACAAACAATATGGTAGCAAAATTGCCTTGAGAGAGCACAAACACTACACATTCAAGTATCTATCCTACTCAAAAAGAAAAAGGTACAAGCAAAATTCATCCTCAAGGTCTTAGGCAGCTGCGATAACACTAGTCCCATTGGCACGACTACATATGCGGATATTACAGTGGCTACTCTTTGCTCAATGTCCATACAGGAGTTACCCATTTCTCATAAGATTCTCATTATGAATGCCTGCAAGAAGGACCTATTATGGTGGCTTCAATCCACTCTGGTAACAATGGGCAGACAGTTTGTACCTCCCCAACAAGTCGCTACAGTAACCATGGATGCATCCTAGATTGGGGGGGGGGGGGCGCGTTATCTGGGATACTGTCCAAGGTGTTTGAAAAGATCACGAGTCCCATTTGCACATCAGTGTTCTAGAGATGAGGGCAGTGCTTCTGGCATTTCAAGCATTTCAGAACTCTCTTCCCATGGGGACTATTGCAATTCAGACAGACAATATGTCAGTGGTATGGTACATCAACAAATGGGGGGGGGCAGATCCTATTCCCTATGTCGAGAGGCCCAGAGAGTTTGGCAATGGGTAATTTCTTCTCAACGCTTTCTGACGGCAATGCACATCCTGGGGAAATCCAATGTAATAGCAGACAGGCTAAGCAGAACAATTCTCATACCTCACAAGTGGTGCCTAAATCAGGGAGTTGCGAATCAAATTTTTTGCAAATGGGGCCAGCCTTGCTGCAACCTTTTTGCCACTTCATTCAATGCCAAATGCAGCAACTACGGGAGAGCCACCAAGGGATGCACTCGTCCATGATTGGCCCCCGGGACTTCATGTTTTTCCCCCGTTTGCATTGATTCCAAAGGTTATTCAGAAAGCCAAGTTGTTGTCGTGGGTTAATTCTCATTGCTCCTTATTGGCCTCATCGGATTTGGTTCCCCTTCCTTTGGCCCCACCTTCAGGAGGACCCGTGGATCCTGGACCCAGTGCCGGATCTTCTGTTGCATCAGTCAGGAATGCTCCATCCTGCTCTTCAGAGCCTCAAGCTGACTGCTTGGTTACTCCACTTCCAATTTTAGCCAGGCTTCCAGAATTATCCCCTGCACTACGTCACATTCTGGTTTCCTCACACAAAAAGACAACTAGGAAACTTTACGTAAGCAAATGGAAGAGGTTCTCTTGTTGGGCGGACAAAAAACATATAGATCCCTTTACAGCCCCTATACCTTTAATTTTGGAATTTCTAACAGAAGTCTTTAATCAAGGAGCAGCGGCAGCCACTGTTCGAGTACAATTAGCCACTATATCAAATTATCATGTGGGAGACCTCGCAGCCAATGTAATGTCCCATAGATTATGCAAAGTTTCTTCAGGGGTACTTTTCTGCTAAGACCACCCTTGAGAACCTCTTCCCCCATGGGATCTAAATTTAGTATTATGATTTCTAATCCTTACTCCCATCGAGCCAGCATCCTCTTGTTCACTAAAATTCTTGTCTTTCTAACAGCAATTACTTCAGCTAGGAGAGTTTGAGTTGCAAGCTTTGTCTAGCCGTCCTTCATATTTGATTTTCCACAAAGACAGTTTCCCTCAGAACAAATCCTTCCTTCTTACCGAAAGTTTGTTCTGAAGCAAATTTGAACCAATCTATTGAATTGCCTGTGTTTTTTTCCTAGCTATGGCAACAAGGCAGAATATAAGATTCAATTGGCTGTGCATAGACAGTTGCATTTTTACTTGCACAGGACCAAAGATATCAGAAAGCCAGATCAGTTGTTTGTTTCCTATGCAGAAAACAAAAAAGGCTTGGCAGTCTCAAAAGTTACTTTGTTCAAATGATTTACTGAGACCATCACCTATGTCTATAATTCTCATAATAAAGAACCGCCAGGGAAAGTAAAAGGACATTCAACTAGAGCAGTGTCTACTTCCATTGCCTTTCAGTCCAGACTTCCATTGGATTCAGTTTGTGCTGCTGCTACATGGGTTAATCCTTACACCTTTATCTCTCATTACAGAGTAGATGTGGTCTCGCGGAACAGGGCATCCTTTGGTTCCACTGGCCTGAAGAGTTTATCCCCTTGAGACACCCAAGAAAAAGGTGCTGGGGACTCTGTCCCAACCAGCAAGAATGAAGACGGGATAGGACAACATAACATAAAGTTATGTACTCACCATAACGTTCCATGTTTGTTGTCCAGTATCTCGCCTTCATTCTTGCATCCTATCCATCCCCTCTCCTGGAGGATCTAGAAGACTTTACAATTGGCAAATGTGGTCTGATTCCCTTCTTGCCTCTTTACCTTTATAGCTAATATATTTCATAATTTTTTCCTTTCTGTATGTTAGAATACTCTAGGGAATACTCAAACGAGATCTGGGGAACAGCTGCTAAACATCATGGGATAGAGGTTGTAGCCTTGAGCTAGTTGAAGCTCTTGAGCTTTGGTATGTGGCTGAGTCGGAGCCGAGGTTCGGCTCTGCACCCAACCAGTAAGAATGAAGGCGAAGTACTGGACAACAAACGTGGAACATTATGGTGAGTACTTAACTTCTTTTTTATTCGCAAATCTGAGCAGCTTTTTGTTTCTTTTCATCCCAGGACTTTGGGTTTGGCTGTTTCCAAGCAAACTGTGTCCTCATGGATTTCTAAGGCCATTTTTTATGTTCTTTTCATGGCAAATCTCTCCTTGTCTGTAAAGACACCTTCTATTAGAGCAGTTGCCTCTCATACCTTTTTCAAAGGTCTGAATCCCAATTTTATCCTTCTGTCCACTACTCGGTCCTGTGTTCATACTTTCACTAAAGATTACAATGGTGGTTGTTTCCAGGACTATTCTGCATGGCTTTGTGGAGGATTCCTCTTTTCCTTCCTTATCCCAAGCTTCCTCTTGAGCTCTTGAACTCTTGCTAAGGTGAAGAATACTGAAACTGTGATGTGGAGGGGCATAGTAAAGTTGTATAAAATCTCACTATAACAGATGTCCTTCTCTTCACTGTTCCATTGTTTCCTCCCTCAGTTTTTTCCCCTCTGTTCTGGCTCTTGCCCTGTCTTGTTTCCCTGCTGGCTGAAGGGCCCTTTCTCCCTTTTTTCTTTATTTTTCTTTCTGGATGTATATGTTGCTTCTTGTCCCAGAGAGTACTCTGTTCCTCCTGGGACTTTTTCATTTCTGAGGGCTTGCATCCGTACATCACCTTCATGTCCCACATTGTTTTTGGGGAGCATGCATTTGACATACGGTGCTGAAGGCTTTGGTGACGTATGGCTTCTCTAAGAGCTGAAGGCTTTAGTATATTGGTTGGATGTTGGGATATCCTTGGCAGGAGATCCCTAAGATGAAGAATACTGCAACAGTGAAGAGAAGGACATCTACTGTTATGGTAAGATTTTACACAACTATACTTTCCCCCAACTGTAAGTACTGTTAAAGCACAAGATGTAGAAGCCCTTCTCCCTGGTGTCTAGTGTTTCTCACCTCCAGCATCCAACCCCTGTTTTAAGTGCTATTAAGCCACAAGATGCAGGTGTTCTCCCCGGTGTTTTGTGGTTTGCTCTGATCCTCATTAGGTTTAGTGTTGTTAAAGCACAAGATCCAATTTATAACTTATCCTTTGTGTCTAGTGATGTCCTCCTCTCCCGACCCAACAGTGTTGGCAGGAGTTGCTCATTCAGACATAAACTCATACACGTGTCCCTTCATATGTACACACGCACACACATTTGAACACTACCTGTCTGCTAAACTCCACCAGTACTTGCCTCTGTCACTGTGGGAGAATGAGTTAAAAAAAAAAAAAAAAGGTGTTCATTACCACAACTTGCCAAGAGCAGCTGTGCTAATTTGTGCAGCTATGGCTAATTACCATATGTCTCTCCCCTTCCATGGAATTAGCATTTAGCGTGACCACAGAGACGGCATACTGGGACAGTGCAAGTCTGGGTTAAAGCACCATGGTAGGGATGTCTGTGAGTCAGAAATGTTTACCAACAGATGTATACCTTGGTCTAACTTTCTGAATTGGGCCTGGTGGTTTAGGAAGAGTAGATGTTCTTCGTGTTTCACTGTTGCAGTCATTACATTTGGGTAATCTGCTGGCAGGTTGCCCTCAGTCGGCCTGAATTCCAAAGTCTTGGTCCTGCGTCAGTTGCTGTCTTCTCTTCCATGATGTCAGGTCATCAGGGGTATAAAACATGCAGCCGACACCATTTTCTTTAGTCTTTCTTGTTGCGCGGTGCCCGAAGCAGAAGCATTTCGCAAGTGCCGGTCGGCCAACTACTGAAATATTCGAGTTTGAGTTTCAGAACCGAAGTCTTCACTAAAGCTAAGTACTCCATTGGGAAACTTTTTTCTTGCTTTTTACCGATGTCAGAAAAAGTTAATAATTGTATTACTTGTGGGAAGCAAATACATCATAAGGATTTCCATTTATACTGTATTCCTTGCCTAGGCCCTGATCACAACGTGCTTGGCTGTCGGTTTTGTGCTAGATTTAACCAACGCACTATTAAGCGTCGGTATATTTTTGCATCTAAGTATTTTGGAAAAAGATTTAACTACCCAGAAATGTCGTCGGATAGCAATACGACTACTGGCGTACATAAAAAACACAAAGAAAAGGACAGAGAAAGGCAGTCGAGATCCAAAACCGACGACAAAGCTTCTCCTAAGCCAGTCGCTGGTACTCAGTGAGGCGCTTTCGCAGCCCCTGATACCTGCTAGCTTCGAGTCACAGGCCTCTACTGACACCCATGTGAAGTCGGCATGCCACAAGATACTCAGGGTATTGGACCGACGGGTGTATCTCCCTTGGATGGGTCCGGAGCCGCTGAGCAGGCACCAGCTTCTGAGGGTGTATTCAGACCTCAACGTGTTTATATCAAAACGACGAAAGCTGCAAAACCAAAGGCAAAGACACCTTCTAAAACTAAAAAAACGACACCTGAGCCCACGGGCACAGGCCTCTATGCCTAAAAAACAGATTTTCAAAATGGCTAAAGACCTCATTACCTTGATCAGGGGTACCCACCCCCTCCAGATAAGAGGCCTTGGCAAGACATTGACTATGAATCTTCAGATCAGGTTTCTGTTTTTTCTGATTCCTCTTCTGATCAGGAATTATCTTTACCTCCCTATGAGGATTCTGATGCTGAGGAGTCTATTCCATCTGCATCTCCTCCTGAGGATTATTCATTTAGAGAATCCTTGCACACTTTGAGGGAGCATTTTCACTGGGAGAGTCAAGACTTCTCAGAATCAAAAAAGAGGCTCAGGGATTTCCTCCTCCTTCCTCAGCACAAACCTTTAGCCATTCCCCCTGTTTTAGACATTGTGGATAATGTCTTTTCAGAGTCAAGCCTGACCCCTGACGCCTTACCTCCGGCTCCCAGTAAGCCTGACAGGTATTACAGGGTCCCTGACTCTCATAAATTTTTATTTAGAAACCCTGCTGCTGATCCTGAAACTATTTCACAGGGTCCAAAGGGAGTTAAGGCCTCAACAGCAAAAAACCCTACCCTCCCCGACAGAGATTCAAGGGCATTGGACAGATGGGGAAAAAAGGTTTATACATCTGCAATCTTGGCAATCAGGGCCTTAAACTGTCAATTTCATATGCTTAAGTACCAACAACATGTTATGGAATTGCTGAAACAGAAAATGATGTTGATTTCAGAATGTGCAGAAAATAAGGAATTGCAGGAATTATTGCATGCAGCAAGTTGGAAAGCATACTCTGCAATATGGTTTTGATTCTTTAGAGGCCTCCTGCAGGGCCGCAGTTACTGGATCTGTGATTAGGAGGCATGTCTGGTTAAAGGAACAAAATTTGCCTGATAATGTTAAAGCTAAATTGCTAGGTGACCTTTACAGCATAATTCTCTGTTTGGTATTAAAGCAGAAGAGGTTTTAAAGAAAATGGAAGACAAAGCTAAGTCTATGCAAACTGTTAAAGATTTCTTACAAGTACAGCCACCTAGATTCAGTAGACACTGGCCTACAAAAAATTGGTCCTTTCCTGTGTCAGAGCTCAAAGGGGCAAATCCAGATGCCCTAAGGGTTCCAGGTACTAGGCTCAAGACTCATACAGGTCAAAGCAATGGGGCGCATCCACCTGTAAATCTGGAGGAGATAAAGCGCAAACCTACAGAAAGCAATCCCAATGACTTCCCCCTGCCTGCACCAAGCACTTATCTTTTGGCAGCACCCACAGGGGGAAAATGAGCACTATTTGTTCAAAATTGGAAGTTAATAACCCAGGATAAGTGGGTACTAAACATCGTATCACAGGGATACAGATTCCATTTCCACACTCTGCCAATGACAAATGGTTGGCCAGATCTGCCAAAAAACCAATGGGCAGAGGCACAGAAAGAGGTTACCTCCCTCATGGATATGGGGGCCATTCAGACAGTTCCAGAACAGGAAAAAGGACAAGGTTTTTACTCAAGACTGTTCTTGGTACCCAGAAAGGACAAGGCCTGACGGCCAATACTGGATTTATCGATTTTGAACACATACCTGGATATTCCAAAATTCAAAATGCTCACTTTGCAACAGCTTCTGCCCATGCTGGGCAAGAATGCTTGGCTGGTGACTTTAGACCTAAAAGAGGCATATCTGCATGTCCCAATAAGACAGTCGTGCAGAAGATACCTCAGATTCTAGGCTGGCTTAATGCATTACCAATTCTCTGCACTGCCCTTTGGCTTATGTACTGCGCCCAGGGTCTTTACAAAGTGCCTGGCACCAGTAATTGCATTTTGCAAACAAATAAGTATTCAAATATATCCTTACTTGGACGACTGTCTCATTCAAGCAGAGAACAAAGACACTCTTCTACGACACCTGGCATTTATGAAAAGGCTTCTAACATGCCCAGGGTACACAAACGAAAAGAAATCACAACTGGTACCCTCTCAAAAGATAACATTCCTGGATGCAAGCTTGAATACAACTGCCCAGATGGCTTACCTCATGCCAGACAAACAAAGGCAACTGACTACTTACTTCAAACTGATGGCAACAAAAACCCAGTCTTCTGCAAGACAAATTCTGCAGGCTCTGGGCTTCATGGCATCCTGCATCCTTCTAATTCCATATGCAAGACTGCATACGAGGAAACTTCAACGGTACCTAAAAAGTTTATGGAGTCAACACTCACATAGTCTGGAAACAATGATTCCTCTCATCCCCTGCCTGCAACAGGAGTTTCTATGGTGGGCAAAGGCCTGTCACCAAAACATGGGATGGCCCTTCACTCTACTCCCTGCCAGCCAAACCTTAACAACAGACGCATCAGGTTATGCTTGGGGGGCCCACATGGCAGGAAGATGCATTCAGGGCATATGGGCACCAAATCAAATGCATCTACATATCAACCAGAGAGAGATGCTAGCTGTTCAAAATGCCCTAACAGCCTTCAAGGACTTACTTCATCCAGGACAACTACTGATAAAGACGGACACCACCACAGTCATGTGGTATATAAACAAGCAAGGGGGCACACACTCATACCCCCTTTGCAGATTAGCCATGGCACTGTGGGACACAGCTTTGACCTACCAAATAAATCTTCAAGCTCAATTCCAGCCAGGAAAACAAAACACTCTGGCAGACAATTTAAGCAGAAACCTTATGGATCCTCACGAGTGGAAACTAAATCCACAAGTCTTCAGCATGATAGCAGAGAAATGGGGGAGCCCAGACGTAGACCTATTTGCCTCTCCTCAAAATTATCAACTGAAAAGATTCTGCACAAGGACTTATCACAGACAAGAATGGAAAGTGGACGCCCTATCCTTCAGTTGGAAAAACTTATCAGTTTACGCCTTTTCTCCTCTGCCTCTTCTACCCAAGGTCCTCCTAAAAGTCAGACAAGAGAAGCCAAAGATGATGTCCTTCAAGGATGCATCTGCAGTCCTTACAAATGGGTTGTCCTGTCGTCAGGCAGCCCTTCGGTCGGCCGGATTCCAAAGTCTGGGTCTGGCCTCGGCTGATGTCGCACTCCACCCGACGTCATAGCTGCAGTTATTCGGGTATAAAGGTATCAGCCGACGCCATTTTCCTCAGTCTTTCTTGCCGTGTGGTGCCCGAAGCAGAAGCTGTTCGCGAGTGCCGGTCGGTCAGAACCAGAGATTTCTACTACCGAAGACTTCTAAAAAGCTAAGTACCCCGTTGGGAACTCTTTCTTGCCTCAGCCGATGTCAAAAAAAGTGAATAACTGTTTAACTTGTGGGAAACATAAAGATTTCCACTCTTACTGCCTACCTTGTTTAGGCCCAGACCACGACGTAGCAGCTTGTCTAGCCTGTGCTTCTTTCAACCGATGAACGCTTAGACGTCGGTCGGAATTTGCTGAGGAGTTTTTCGGCTCCGCTTTTGCTTACATTATGCCGTCGGATCCTCCGACTACGCAAATAACTAAAAAGCGAAAGGAAAAGGACCGACACTCGCGGTCCGCGGTTTCGGCCGAAACCGCGGTTAAGCCAACCGCGAGCGTCTCGGTTTCGGCTGAAACAGAGTCCACGGTTCTTCCTTCGGCCGAAAGCTTACCTCTTACCGAGGCCTCATCCAGCATGGCTGAATCTGCTACTGAAATCCCACCTGCTCTTGCAGGTTCACAGGATTTATCTGATACTATTCCTTTAGATATTTCTACTCCTGCACGTGGAGCTGCTAGGCCCCCTGCATCCATGTCGATTAAGGCTTTTGCCAGGGCTAAAGCAGCAAAATCTACCAAATCTGTACCTGCTAAGACCCCCTCTCACAGGCCTAGCTCTAGTTCTCAAATGCTTAGTCTAGCAGAGGATCTCATTTCTTTGATCAGGGGATCCCAACCTCACCCAGACAGGGCCTCTCACCCACCTTCAGAGAAGAGGCCTAGAGCAGAGCCCCCTGAGCCAGTTTCTTCAGATGACTCTGATGATTCAGACAATACAAATCCTCCAGAGGGCCCTTATTCTCCTTATGAGGACTCTGATGCAGAAGAGTCCATTCCTTCTGCCTCTCCGCCTGAGGAATTTTCCTTTGGGGAAACCTTGCATGCTATGAGGGAACAATTTCAATGGCAGGGCCAGGATTTTTCAGACTCAAGGAAAAGGCTTAGAACCTTTTGCATTTGCCACAGCATAGGCCTTTAGCCATTCCTCCAGTACTTACTGTTGTGGATGATGCATTTAATGATGCTTGTACTGCTCCTGATTCTCTTCCTCCGGCCCCTGCTAAGCCCGATAGGTACTACAGGGTTCCGGACACTCATTATCATTTGTATAAGGCTCCTTTTGCAGATCCTGAAACTATTTCCCAGGGACCCAAGGCTGTAGCAGCTTCCTCTGCAAAAAAAAAAAAAAAAAAAAAAAAAACCCTCCCCTCTGAAAGGGAATCTAGGGCCTTAGAGAGATGGGATAAAAAAGTTTACACTTCTGCTACGCTTTCAGCTAGGGCCTTAAACTGTCAATTCCACATGATTCAGTACCAGGAATTTATGTTAGATCAGTTAACTAAAAAACTGTCCTCGGATGAACCATTAGACAAAAAGTCTGTTCAGGAAATGGTACATAACATTCAGCAGGTCAGTAATCATTCCTTAAAATGCGGCTATGATGCACTGGAGGCTTCTTTTAGATCAGCTATGACTGGTACAGTGATCAGAAGACATACATGGTTAAAAGAACAATCCTTACCAGACCATATTAAATCAAAGCTCCTAGATGCTTCTATGGATAAGCTTAATTTGTTTGGCTCCCCGGCACAGCAGGTGCTTAAGAAGGTGGAAGACAAAGCAAAATCTGTCCAGACAGTCAAGGATTTCTTGCAGGTCCAGCCTCCAAGGTTTAGTAGGAACTGGCCTTCCAAGAACTGGTCCTTTCCAGACACCTCCAGAGCCCAGAGAGGCAGGAATAGACGCTCAAAGGCAGGGGTCAATCCAGAGGTGCCTACAGGGGACGTCAATGGCAGGCTAACAACCAGCGAGGAACTACCACAGATCCAGCCACCACCGCTCCCACTGGACAATCACAGTGACTTAGCTCTGGCACCGCCTACCAGGGAACAACTAGAAGCACCCTTAGGCGGAAAACTAGCCTTATTTTCAGTAAACTGGCACTACATCACAGGAGACAAATGGATTTTGCAGACAATAGACCAAGGTTACAGGTTTCACTTCCATACTCTACCAAGGAAGAGAGGAATGCCAAACCTACCTTCAAATCAGAAAACAGAAGCTCTACAACAAATAAATCACTTACTAAGGATGAGAGCCATAGAAAGGGTACCGTCTGTGGAATGGGCAAGGATTTTACTCCAGACTCTTCCTGGTACCAAGAAAAGAAAACCAATGGAGACCTATTCTAGACCTGTCCGCTCTAAACACATACCTCATTGTTCCAAAATTCAAAATGCTGACCCTACAGCAGCTTCTTCCCATGCTGGGCAAGGAGTCCTGGCTGGTAACTCTAGATCTCAAGGAGGCATACCTGCACGTCCCCATACGACCAAATTGCAGAAGATACCTCAGATTTCTTGCAGGATCAGAGCATTATCAATTCTCAGCATTGCCCTTTGGCTTATCTACTGCACCCAGAGTATTCACGAAATGCCTGGCATCAGTAATGGCTCATTGCAGGCTCCAGGGAATTCAGATTTACCCTTACCTGGACGACTGCCTGTTACAAGCGGACAGCAAAACAAATTAACAAAAGATTTGAAAAGGTCATTTATCTACTGCAAGCCCTGGGATACACAGTCAATATAAAAAAGTCAAGGCTGATACCATCCCAAAGGATAACCTTCTTGGGTGCAGAACTGGACACAACAACCCAAATGGCATTCCTAACAGCAGAAAAACAGAAGCAACTCCCTCTCTACTTCATGGCATTAACAAAGCAGGACCAGCTAACAGCAAGAAAAGTCCTGCAAGCCCTGGGTTACATGGCATCCTGCATAATATTGATTCCACATGCCAGGCTACATATGAGAAAGTTACAGTGGTATCTAAGGAATTTATGGTCTCAGCACAAGCACAGCCTAGAAACCCGAATTCCAATAATTCCATGCCTGAAGCAGGAATTCCAATGGTGGGCTCAGGCCTGTCAATCGAACAAAGGACTGCCCTTCCACAGACCTCAACCAAGCCAGACCATCACAACGGATGCCTCAGACCTCGGTTGGGGAGCACACATGTTGGGCAAGTGCATACAAGGCTTATGGACTCAAGACCAGCTGCACCTACACATAAATCAAAAGGAGATGCTGACAGTAAAATTGGCAATTCAGACATTCAGACCATTTCTTCAGCAGGGTCAATTGCTGATAAGGACGGACAACACCACAGTTATGTGGTACATCAACAAACAGGGAGGCACGCATTCATACCCTCTATGCCGGATGGCAATGGACCTCTGGAATGTGGCCCTGAGCTACAACATTCAGTTACAAGCAATATTTGTACCAGGAAAAGAAAATATACTGGCAGACATCCTAAGCACAACTACCACGGATGCCCACGAATGGATGCTGCATCCAGACATCTTCAAAACCATTACAGGGAAATGGGGACTACCAGAAATAGGCTTATTTGCATCCCCACACAACCACCAATTGAAAAAATTCTGCACGAGGACATACCACCCACTTGCTTGGAAGGTGGACTCCCTATCTTTCAGTTGGAAAAACCTGACAGCATATGCATTCCCTCCTCTTCCTTTGATGCACAAGGTGCTATTGAAGATCAAAGAAGACCGTCCAAGGATCATCCTGATAGCTCCAGACTGGCCGAGGCAACATTGGTACCCATTACTGAGGAGTATGTCTCGGGAACAAATATGGCCTATGCCCCTAGTTCCCTTACTGTTAACACAGAACAACTTCCAAACCTTGCATCCAAACCTAAAAACATTGCAACTGGCTGCCTGGAACATTGCATAAGACAAAATAACCCAGAATTATCTCAAAGGCTTAAGGACATTATCTTGGAGGCTCGCAGACCCTCAACAAGAAAAAAATATTCAGCAAAATGGAAAAGATACCTCATTTGGAGTGCAGCAAAAGGAGAAAATGTGTCACTGGTAAACATAGCTAACATCCTGGAATACTTGGCAGAGCTCTTCCACAATGGCCTGTCCTATTCTTCCATTAAGATTCATGCATCAGCTATTTCAGCAGAATACAACATGGACCCTCCAGTCTTTTCACATCCTCTGCTCAGGCAGTTTCTGAGAGGAATTAAAAATGTAAAGCCTCCTAGGAAGCCACCATTGCCCGCATGGGACTTGAACTTTGTGTTAGAAAAGTTGACACTACCTCCTTTCGAGCCAGCAGCATCAGCAGAAATACAGTACTTATCATGGAAAACTGCTTTCCTGCTTGCAGTCACTTCAGCAAGAAGGGTTTCTGAACTACAGGCATTAATGGCAGTACAGCCCTTCCTTATCTTCCTTCAAGCCAGAGTGTCCATGAGAACTAATCCTACTTTTATGCCAAAGGCGGTCTCCAGGGTATCTTTAAACCAAGCTATCCACCTGCCTACATTCTTTCCCAACCCACAGAACAAGGGAGAAAGACTGATGTCCTTCATGGATGCATCTGCAGTCATAACAACTGGGTTGTCCTGTCGTCAGGCAGCCCTTCAGTCGGCCGGATTCCAAAGTCCGGGTCCGGCTTCGGCTGATGTCGCACTCCACCCGACGTCATCTCTGTTGGTCTTCGGGTATAAAAGCATCAGCCGACGCCATTTTCCTCAGTCTTTCTTGCGCGTGGCCCAAGCAGAAGCTGTTCAAGTGCCGGTCGGTCGGATCCAGAGATTACTTCTACCGAATACTACTAAGACTTCTAAAGCTAAGTACCCGCTGGGGACTCTTTCTTGCCTCAGCCGATGTCAGAAAAGTTAACAATTGTTTAACCTGTGGGAAACAAATACCTCATAAAGATTTCCACTCTTACTGTCTGCCTTGTTTAGGCCCAGCCCACGACGTAGCAGCCTGTTCGGCCTGTGCTTCTTTCAACCGACGAACGCTTAGGCGCCGGTCGGAGTTTGCAGAACAGTTTTTCGGTTCTGATTTTGCGTACATTATGCCGCCGGATCCTCCGACTACCCAATCTACCAAAAACGCAAAGATAAAGACCGACACTCGCGGTCCGCGGTTTCGCGAAACCATGGTTAAGCAAATCATGAGTGTCTCGGTTTCGGCCGAAACCGAGAAAACTGATCTAAGTACAGCTGAACCTATTCCTACAACTGAGGCCCCTGCTACAACTCTTGAATCGACCTCAGAAATTTTACCCACTACGGTGGTTGACTTATCAGACACCATCCCTTGGATGTCTCTACCCCAGCACGTGGTGCTGCTAGGCCTCCAGCAGCCATGTCCATTAAGGCCTTCGCCAGGGCTAAAGCAGCCAAGACTACTAAAACAGTGCCTGTTAAACCCCCCACATCCAGGCCCTCTTCTAGTTCCCAAATGCTTTCTTTGGCAGAAGATTTAATTTCTTTAATCAGAGGATCTCAATCTCACCCAGATAGGGCCTCTCAGCCCCCAGAGAAGAGACCTAGGGCAGAGCCCCCTGAGCCAGTGTCCTCTGATGAATCTGCTGATGAATCAGACATAACTGACCAGCCAGAGGCTCCTTCTCCAATTTTGAAGATTCTGATGCTGAAGAATCCATTCCAGCTGCTTCCCCACCAGAAGAATTCTCCTTTGGGGAAACCTTGCATGCCATGCGAGAACAGTTCCAATGGCAGCAACAGGATTTTTCAGACTCCAGAAAAAACTTAGGACCTTTCTGCACCTCCCACAGCATAGGCCCTTAGCTATACCTCCTGTTCTCTCTGTGGTGGATGATGCTTTCAATGATGTTTGCTCCGCTCCAGATTCTTTACCCCAGCCCCTGCCAAACCAGACAGATTTTACAGGGTGCCAGATACTCATCACCACCTTTACAAGGCCCCACTTGCAGACCCAGAAACTATATCCCAGGGTCCCAAGGCAGTAGCGACCATAGCTAAAACCCTACTCCTTCTGAAAGGGAAGCAAGGTCATTAGACAGATGGGGTAAAAGGTCTACACTTCAGCTACTCTCTCAGCTAGAGCTTTAAACTGTCAGTTTCACATGATACAATACCAAGAGTTTATGCTTGATCAGTTAACTAAAAACTAACCACTGATGAATCTCTTGATAAGAAATATGTATTAGAGATGGTAAATAACATACAACAGGTTAGCAACCATTCCTTAAAATGTGGCTATGATGCACTGGAGGCTTCATTTAGATCAGCCATGACAGGCACAGTGATAAGAAGGCATGCATGGCTAAAGGAACAAGCTTTACCGGATCATGTTAAAGCTAAGCTGCTAGATGCTCCTATGGACAAGACAAGTTTGTTTGGTACACCTGCCCAGCAGGTTATGAAGAAAATGGAAGAAAAGGCAAAATCTGTTCAAACTGTTAAAGATTTCTTGCAGGTTCAACCCCCAAGGTTTAGCAGGAACTGGCCTGCCAAAAATTAGTCCTTTCCTGACTCCACAAAATTTCAAAGGGGCAGGAATAGACGTTCCAGAGGCAGAAACCAATCCAGAGGAGGTGCCTACAGAGGACGACAGTGGCAAGGTAACAACAGAGGCACAGACACAGCCACTGCCACTACATCAGCACAACCACAGTGACTTAACCCTAAATCCGCCTACCAGGGAACAAATAGCAGCTCCTCTAGGCGGAAAGTTAACCTTATTTTCAAGGAACTGGCACTGCATAACAAAAGACAAGTGGATTTTACAAACCATAGATCAAGGTTACGGTTTCACTTCCACACTTTACCAGTCAAAAGAGGAATGCCAAATCTACCTCCAAATCGAAAAACAGAGGCTCTACGCCAGATAATGGAGTTAGCAAACATGAGAGCTGTGGAAAGAGTGCCAACAGCAGAGCAAGGAAAGGGTTCTATTCCAGACTATTCCTAGTTCCAAGAAAGGAAAAAGTTGGAGACCAATTCTCGACCTGTCCACCTTAAATACATACATCATTGTCCCAAAATTCAAAATGCTGACCCTACAGCAGCTTCTTCCCATGCTGGGCAAGGAGTCTTGGCTGGTAACTCTAGATCTCAAGGAGGCATACCTGCACGTCCCCATTCGACCAATCTGCAGAAGATACCTCAGATTTCTTGCAGGATCAGAGCACTATCAATTCTCAGCATTGCCCTTTGGCTTATCTACTGCACCCAGAGTATTCACAAAATGCCTGGCATCAGTAATCGCCCATTGCAGACTACAGGGAATTCAAATTTACCCATACCTGGACGACTGCCTGCTACAAGGGGACAACAAAAGCAAGCTGACAACAGATTTACAAAGGGTCATTTACTTGCTACAAGCACTGGGATACACAGTCAATTTACAAAAGTCAAGGCTGATACCATCCCAAACAAGGACATTCTTGGGCGGAATTGGACACAGTAAAACAAATGGCATTCCTGACTACAGAAAAACAAAAGAACTTCCTCTTTACTTCTTGGCACTAACAAAACTGAACAAGTTAACAGCAAGAAAAGTACTGCAGGCCTTGGGCTTCATGGCATCATGCATAATCTTGGTTCCATTTGCCAGACTACATATGAGAAAACTACAGTGGTACCTAAAGAATTTATGGTCCCAACACAGACACAGTCTAGAAACAGAAATCCCACTAATTCCATGCTTAAAACAGGAGTTCCTATGGTGGGCTCAGGCATGCCAGTCAAACCCAGGCCTACCCTTTCGCAGATGTCAAGCAAGCCAGACCATCACAACAGACGCTTCAGACCTAGGATGGGGGGCCCACATGCTGGACAAATGCGTGCAAGGATTGTGGACACAGGATCAACTTCACCTGCACATCAACCTAAAAGAAATGCTGGCAGTAAAACTGGCAATCCAAAAGTTCAAACCATTTCTCAAGGAGGGCCAGTTGATGATAAGGACAGACAACACCACAGTCATGTGGTACATCAACAAACAGGGAGGCACTCATTCATACCCCTATGCAGAATGACCTTGGAGCTGTGGACCCTGGCACTCAGCTACAACATCCAGTTACAGGCAATATTTGTACCGGGAAAGACAATACTCTAGCAGACATATTAAGCAGAACCACTTCGATGCCCACGAATGGAAGCTGCACCCGGACATCTTCAAGACCATCTCAAAGAAATGGGGAATGCCACAGATAGACCTATTCGCATCACCTCTCAATCACCAGCTCAAAAAATTCTGCACAAGGACATTCCACCCACTAGCATGGAAAGTGGATTCGCTCTCCTTCAACTGGAAAGGCCTAACAGCATATGCATTCCCACCTCTTCCTTTGATACACAAGGTACTACTGAAAATCAAGGAAGAACGTCCAAGGATAATCCTGATAGCTCCGAACTGGCCAAGACAACACTGGTACCCACTACTGAGGAGCATGTCTCGGAACAATATGTGGCCAATACCCCTGATGCCTTTGATGTTAACTCAGAACAACTACAGCATCATACATCCAAACCTAAAAACGTTGCAACTAACTGCATGGAACATCACATAGCAGCAGCTAATCCAGAACTTTCCCAAAGAGTAAAAGACATTATTCTTGAAGCATGCAGACCTTCAACAAGAAGGAACTATGCTGGAAAATGGAAAAGGTTTGTCATTTGGAGTACAGAAAGAGGAAAAGATGTGTCAAACATAGATATGCCTAACATTCTGGAGTATCTGGCCGGACTTCTTCATTCAGGCCTGTCCTACTCCTCCATCAAGATACATGCATCAGCTATTTCAGCAGAATACAGCTTTGATCCACCTGTTTTTTTCGCACCCTTTGCTCAGGCAGTTCCTCAGAGGAATCAAGAATGTAAAACCTCCAAGGAAACCACCATTACCAGCTTGGGATTTGAACTTTGTGCTAGAAAAATTGACACTATCACCCTTTGAACCAGCAGCAACAGCAGACCTACAACACCTGTCATGGAAAACTGCTTTCCTACTGGCAATTACTTCAGCAAGGAGGGTTTCAGAACTACAGGCCTTAATGGCAGTGCAACCCTTCCTAATCTTCCACCAAGATAGAGTGTCCATGAGGACTAATCCTACATTTATGCCCAAGGTGGTATCCAGAGTGTCTTTAAACCAGGCAATCCACCTACCTACCTTCTTTCCCAACCCACAAAACAGAGGCAAAGAATACTGCATACCTTGGATGTACATAGACAGCTACGCTACTACTTGGACAGAACAAAAAATAGCAGAAAGACTGACCAACTTTTTGTAGCCTATGCAACAGGAAGGGAAGGAAAAGCTATTTCCAAACAGACAATCTCCAAATGGATAGGAAATTGCATACGATTCTGTTACTCCTTCCATGGAAAACCAATTCCACAGAACATAAGACCTCATTCTACAAGGGCAACAGCCACTACCACAGCCTTCTTACGAGGAGTGGCAACCAAAGACATTATTGAGGCGGCTACTTGGACCTCCGTGCATACATTTGCCAAGCATTATAATTTGCCTCTATATTCCAGATCCCGAGCAGGGTTTGCCACTGCTGTACTGCAAGGGATCCTAAACACACCATAATCTACTTTTATCCTCCTCGCCTAGTTGGCTATGGTATTCTACCCAGTTGTTATGACTGCAGATGCATCCATGAAGGACATAGTACAGTTTTGTACCTACCATAAATGTAGATGTCCGAACTGGATAGCATCTGCAGTCAGGATTACCCTCCCTCCTTCCCTCTGTGGTACTCCTAGGGTGTTTACCCTCCTAATAGCTAGCTGTTGGGGAGTCTTTATGGTGTATTTGTTTGTATATATGTACATACATGCTTATTGTTGTGTTTACCTCTATCTATTTGGAAACATTGGCATCTATCCAAATTTTAGCCTGCAAGAGGGCTTCTGGCATCTGGGGCAAGAAACACTGAGGAAAATGGCGTCGGCTGATGCTTTTATACCTGAAGACCAACAGAGATGACGTCGGGTGGAGTGCGACATCAGCCGAAGCCGGACCCGGACTTTGGAATCCGGCCGACTGAAGGGCTGCCTGACGACAGGACAACCCAGTTGTTATGACTGCAGATGCTATCCAGTTAGGACATCTACATTTATGGTAGGTACAAAACTGTACTTTACATACCTTGGATGTACATAGACAATTGCGCTACTACCTGGACAGGACCAAGAGCAATAGAAAAACTGACCAGCTACTGGTAGCATATGCAACAGGAATGGAAGGAAAAGCAATTTCAAAACAGACAATCTCTAAGTGGATAGGAAATTGCATTAGATTTTGTTACTCTCACCATGGGAAGAAAACTCCAGAAAACATCAGACCTCACTCTACAAGAGCTACAGCCACTACCACAGCTTTTTTACGAGTGGCTACGAAGACATTTTAGAGGCTGCTACTTGGAGCTCCGTGCATACATTTGCCAAGCATTATAATCTACCCTTATACTCCAGATCCCGAGCAGGTTTTGCAACTGCTATTTTGCAAGGGATCTTAACTACACCATAATCTTATTTCTCCTCCTCCCCAGTTTGGCTATGGTATTCTACCCATTTGTAAGGACTGCAGATGCATCCTTGAAGGACATAGTACAGTTTTGTACCTACCATAAATGTAGATGTCCGAGAGGCATGCATCTGCAGTCAGGATTACCCACCCTCCTTCCACACTGTGGTACTCCTAGGGTATTTGCCCATCTTGTAGCTAGCTGGGGGAATCTATTATGGTGTATTTGTTTGTATATATGTACATACATGCTTATTTTTTGTTTGCTCTCTACTATTTGGAACCATTTGCATTTATCCAAATTTAGCCTTCCTAGAGGGCACCTGGCATCTGGGGCAAGAAACACTGAGGAAAATGGCGTCGGCTGTTACCTTTATACCCGAATAACTGCAGCTATGACGTCGGGTGGAGTGCGACATCAGCCGAGGCCAGACCCAGACTTTGGAATCCGGCCGACCGAAGGGCTGCCTGACGACAGGACAACCCATTTGTAAGGACTGCAGATGCATGCCTCTCGGACATCTACATTTATGGTAGGTACAAAACTGTACTATATTAATTGCCCCGGACTGGCCCCGCCAATACTGGTACCCATTCCTAAGGAACTTGTCTCAATACCCAGCTTGGACCTTGCCTCAAAAACCGCAACTATTGTCCCAGCAAAACAATCAGATCCTGCACAATCAACTACAGACTCTGAACCTGGCACCATGGCTAATCCAGTAATCATACAGATGACACCTCTCAGTAAAGCTGTGATGGATGTCATTTTGGAAGCCAGAAGGCCTAGTACTAGAAAATCTTATGCTGACAAATGGAAGAGATTCTGTGCTTGGAATCGAGCACAATGAACTGATAGAGCAGAACCGCATATTTCTCAGATATTACAATACTTAACTGAGATGCTTGACAAAGGCCTATATTTTTCATCAATCAAAATCCATGCCTCTGCCATTTTGGCTCATTACAATACAGAGCCACCAATCTTTTCTCATCCTTTACTAATGCAGTATTTTAGAGGAGCCAAAAATTTAAGGCCTCCTAGAAGATCACCATTACCTGCATGGGACCTCAATTATGTGCTGGAAAAGTTCACCCTGCCTCCATTTGAACCAGCTGCTACCGCTGATACAAAGTTCTTATCATGGAAGACCGCACTGCTACTAGCAATTACTTCAGCAAGAAGAGTTTCAGAGCTTCAGGCCCTCATGGCTGTAGAGCCTTTTATCACATTTTACCCAGACAGGGTGTCTGAGGACAAATCCTACTTTTATGCCTAAGGTCATTTCCAGTGTGGCTCTTAACCAAACAATTCATCTGCCAACTTTTTATCCAAATCCTCAGAACAAAGGGGAGAGAATTCTGCATTCCTTGGATGTACACAGACCGCTAAGATTCTACTTGAGGAGGATTAAAGCTCTAAGAAAAACTGAGCAATTATTAGTGTCATATGCTGCCGTATCAGAAGGAAAGGCGATTTCAAAGCAGACAATTTCAAAGTGGATAAGCTTTTGCATCCGTTTCTGCTACTTACACCATGGCAAACCTATGCCCAAAGGCATTAGGTCTCACTCCACCAGGGCTGCAGCTACTTCAGCAGCCTTTCCTCAGAGGAGTATCAACCAAGGACATTCTAAAGGCTGCTACTTGGAGTTCTGTTCACACCTTTACAAAGCATTACCGTTTGCCTCTCTACTTTAAGTCCAGGGCAGGATTTGCCACTGCAGTGCTGTAGGGCCTTATAGCCTCACCTAATGCTGTTTAGCTCCAGCTTCCCAACCATAGCTTTGGGATTCTACCCATATGTAATGACTGCAACAGTAAAACACGAAGAACATAGTACAGTTGTGTACACTTACCATAAATGTAGAAGTTTGAGTGTGTTCACTGTTGCAGTCCAGGTTACCCTCTCGCCATCCCCCTGTCATTCTACAGTTCATCTTTCCTTCTCTATCTTCTACAACCTATGTGGTGTATTTGCATGTAGATGAAGGTAAAGTTTATATTGATGCATGTGTGTATATATATATATATATATATATATATATATATATATATATATATATATATATTTATTTAGAATATTGCTACCTTTTTGGGGGCACCTGACATCGGGGGCAAGAAAAACTAAAGAAAATGGTGTTGGCTGCATGTTTTATACCCCTGACGACATGACGTCATGGAAGAGAAGACAGCAACTGACGCAGGACCCAAGACTTTGGAATTCAGGCTGACTGAGGGCAACCTGCCAGCAGATTACCCAAATATAACAACTGCAACAGTGAATATATTCGAACATCTACATTTACGGTAAGTGTACACAACTGTACTTTATACATAACCCTAATCATAAGAACTTTAAGCGGCAGATTGTGCTTTATACAGCTTGATAAGAAGTTAAGGATACATTTACATTGACAAAGTAGAACTTTAAATTGCTTGTTTTAAAAGTTAGGGTTTTAAGGTGTTTTGCATTATTTCACTGTTGCAGTAGCTTTTAAGCTGGTATGAGTCATGCCCCACTGCCACCAGGCAGCTTTTCAAAGTTAAAGGTTATCCTCCTAACTGTCAGGAGCTTAAGGGGGCACTCCATATGAGAGAGCGGGAAGAGCTCAGAGCTTTCTTGTTGAAGTGTGCTCCTTCAGTGGGCACTATGGAGCTTAGTCGGTTAGTGACCTTCAACACTGGGTGGAGAAGTCCCTTACTGGGGAAAATCTTCCATTTCATGTATTTTTCTGAGGAAAACCTGTGCTTTTTGTTTTTACTATATTAATATGTAGTATTGTGCTGGTAAGTGGATTTTTTTTTTGACTGATAGTTCCTGTCAGGGAAGTGTTTTATGTGAATGCTTAAGTGATTATTTTTTCCTTGCAGGTTCTGTAGTTTTATGTATTATGGGTGGGGCATTGTGATTGTGCAAACTTGACACTGTTTTTTCTTACTAGAGAACCCTGTCGTCACTGTTTTAAAAATATGATTTCTTTCGGCTCCACTTCTCATCATCTGTGCTTCTTCCACAACAAAACCTATGGAGCAGTTACTGGTCTCTGTAGATTTTCTTCATGTTTCACTGTTGCAGTCATCACATTTGAGTTATCCCTGCCAGGGTAGCCCTCGACCAGCCAGAATACCAGACTTAGTATTTCTGCGTCGGTTGCTGTCACTTGAGAACTGACATCAGGTTGGTAGTGGTATAAAGTAAGACAGCCAATGCCATTACATCAGTCCTTCTTGCCGTGGAGCCCAAAGCAGAACCAGTTCACACGAGTGCCAGTCGGCCGCTACCTGAGTTTCGTTTCCAAATTGAAGTTGAAGTCTTCTAAAGCTAAGTACCCCATTGGGGATCCTTTTTCCTGCACTAAGAGAGGAAAACTCTCCTTTCACTCAAGCACCTTGGCCACCATTACCAAGGACCAATGGGTTCTGAACATTGTGTCTCAGAGATATAAATTCTCCTTCCACACCCTTCCAACCCCAAAAAGGTTCCCAGATCTACCACCAAATCAGTGGGCAGAGGCTCAAAAGCAAATCCATTTCCTGGTCTCTGTGAGAGCAGTAGAGCACATTCCTGTAGAACAGATAGGCCAAGGCTTCTACTCCGGACTTCTCTGGTGCCCAGAAAAGAGGGGGCACCTGGCACCCCATCCTCTATCTATCTATCTATCTATCTATCTATCTATCTATCTATCTATCTATCTATCTATCTATCTATCTATCTATCTATCCTAATATTCCAAACACCTTCCTGGTGATTCCAAAATTCAGAATGCTCACCCTCCAGCAGCTGCTACCCATGCTCTCTAAGGACGCTTGGCTAACCACCCTTGATCTGAAAGAGGCCTACCTCCACATTCCTATAAGGGAATCATGCAGAAAATATCTTTGTTTCAGGGCAGGATCTCAACACTTTCAGTTCTCTACTCTTATCTACTGCTCCCAGAGTTTTCACAAAATTTCTGGCGTCGGCCATTGCATTTTGCAGACAAAGAAATAGTCAAATTTACCCCTACATAGATGACTGCCTTATTCAGGCAGACAGCCAGGAAAAGCTGCTCAAACACCTGGCCTTTGTAAAGAGCCTACTAGGGTACATAATCAATGAAATTAAATCAAAACATGTGCCCACCCAAAAGATAATATTCCTGAGAGCAAGTCTGGACACAGCATCCCAGATGGCATACCTTACACCAGAGAAACAAATTTTTCTGTCAGCCTACTTCTCTCAACTGGCCACCAGGCCCCAGCTTTCTGCAAGGAACATCCTGCAAGCTCTGGTGTTCATGGCATCTTGCATACTCCTCATTCCATATGCCAGACTGCATATGAGGAAACTTCAATGGTATCTAAAGAGCCTTTGCTGTCAACACTCTCAAGATCTGAAAACTCTTCTGCCTATAATTCCTTGCCTCAGAAAGGTATTTCCTTGGTGGGCAACAGCATGCTCCCACAACAAGGGACTGCCCTTCTCCCCACAGCCCGCTGCCCAGACCCTCACCACAGATGCATCAGACTATGCTTGGGTGCAAACCTGGACAGCAGGTGCATACAGGGCCAATGGAGCCCACAGCAAATCCCCCTGCACATCAATCAAAAAGAGATGATGGTTGTGCTGCATGCCTTGATAGCTTTCAAACCCCTTCTCTCTCCAGGGGTTCTCCTGATCAAAACAGACCACCAAAGTGATGTTGTATATCAACAAGCAGGGGGTGACTCACTCTTATTTCTGCAGGCTCAGTATGACCCTTTGGCACATGACCTCAGCCATGCAAATACACCTGCTAGCCCAATTCCTGCCAGGCTCCCTAAACTCTTTGGCAGATAACTTAAGCAGAAACCTGCTAGACCACAGAACCTTCAACCTTGTAACCCAGAAATGGGGCACCCCGAAGGTGACCTCTTTGCCTCCCACTCCAGTCTTCAGTTTAGCAAATTCTGCACCAGGGAACCTCACAGCAAGGCCTGGAAAGTGAATGCTCTGTCCTTCCAATGGGTAAACCTCTCAATCTATGCATTTCCGTCTCTACCACTCATTTCAAGGGTACTACTCAAAATAAGGGAGGAAAAACCAAGGGCAATCTTGATTGCCCCAGACTGGCCACACCAACACTGGTACCCACTGCTGCACAGTCTGTCACCTCTGACACCATGGCACCTCCCTCAGATCCCAACTCTCCTGACCCAGAAGAATGGAGAATTCATGTATCCACAATTGCAGACCCTGAGCCTGGCTTATTCTCTGACTTCTCCTCAAGCTGCCAGCCCTAAGCAAACAAGTCCTGGATGTTATACATGAGGTAAAATGCCCCAGCACTAGAAAATCCTATGCTGACAAGTGGAAAAGGTTTTGCACCTGGATCCAGGCTAAGGAAGCCAAAACAGCCCTCCCTAGCTCTCATCCTGGATTACTTACAGACCTACTTCACAGGGGTCTATCCTTCTCTTCTTTTAAAATTCATGCCTCTGCCATCTCTGCTCATTGCAGCACAGAGCTACCTCTCTTCCCACACTCTCTCATCAAACAGTTCCTAAGAGGGGCTAACACCTTAAGGCCACCCAGAAGAGCTCCTACCCCAGCTTGGGACCTTAACTTTGTGTTGAAAAAGCTCACCCTACCCCCCCCCCTTTGAGCCTGCAGCTTCAGCAGAGTTAAAATTCCTCTCTTGGAAAACAGCCTTCCTTCTGGCCATCACTTCAGCTAGAAGAGTTTCAGAGCTACAAGTACTCATGACTGTAGTGCCCTTCATCATTTTCCATGCTGCCAGGGTCTCCCTTAGGACTTAACCCATCCTTCATGCCTAAAGTGTTGTCCAGTATGGCTCTCAACCAATCCATTCATTTGCCCACCTTTTTCCCTAACCCACAAAATAAGGGGGAAAGGATTCCGTACTCTAGATGTGCACAGACAGCTCAGATTCTATCTGGATAGGACTAAATCTTTTAGAAAAACTGACCAATTGCTAGTCAGCTCCGCAGCAAGGGCAGAGGGCAAGGCCATATCCAAACAATCTCCAAATAGATAGCACACTGCATGCATTTCTGCTACAGACAGCACAGGAAACCGCCCCCAAGGGGATCGGGATGCATTCCACTAGGGCAACCTCCACCTATGCAGCTTTTCTCAGAGGGGTCCCCAGCAGGGACAACCTGGAGGCTGCAACATGGACTTCTGTTCATACCTTCATCAAGCATTACCACCTGCCTATCTTCTCCAAATCCAGGGCAAGCTTTGCCACCACAGTCTTGCAGGGCATCATAGCCAGCCCCCAGTCTTCTTGACTGCCTCCACCCTTTTCTTCAGCTTTGGGAATCAATTTGTGTGTGATGACTGCAACAGTGAAACACAAAGAGCATAGTACATTTGTGTACAGTTACCATAAATGTAGATGTTCGAGTGTATACACTGTTGCAGTCCTGGTTTCCCACCCTCCACCCCCCCTTGTCTGTCTATCTCCCTCTCTCCTTACAGGGAATTTTTGGTATTTACTTTCTACTGGTGGTGTTTTTCCACCGTAACCTAGCTCCCTATTTGGGGGTCCTGACAGTTGGGGCAAGAAAAACTGGTGTAATGGTGCCGGCTGCCTGATTTTATACCACTGATGACCTGACTTCAGTCCTGGAGTGACAGCAACTGATGCAGAAATACTAAGCCTTTGGTATTCAAGCTGACTGAGGGCTACCCTTGGCAGGATAACCCAAGTGTGACGACTGCAACAGTAAATGCACTTGAACATCTACATTTATGGTAAGTGTACAAAACTGTACTTTCTTTGCCATCATAGGCTGAAGCAGAGTGCCAGTCAGTGCGCTGGTTGGTTCGCACCAGAGAAAGAAGACTCCAAAAAGCTAAGTACCATGTTGGGGAACCTTTTATGTATCGTTTGACTTATGTCAGAGAAAATTAATTCCACAGAATAAAACCCAAAGAAGGCACAAACACAGCACAATGCAGATGAAATCTTTAATGGTAGTAAGCACTTTCACGTCAAGTATGACACTTCCTCAGACTTCTAAAAATCACAGACTGAATCTACATATTATACAATTAAAACCAACCAATAGCTAAGCTTCCCCAATTAATGCATTCCCATATGCTTTAAATAAAGTCATCACTAAAATCTCTATGCAAATTACATAAACAGATAAAATTTAAAAATACATAAAGCAAAAAAATAAATTATTTAGGCATATTAATTTAAAGTCATGTTCATTTATTAAGTGGTCTGTCCCTTAGAAAAGGTTTATGGGCAATCCTGTTATTTAGGCCAAGCCCCTTGTCTGCCTGAAGCCTTGATTGTCCATTTAGTCTCTATTTTCTCAGTCATGATGTCCTTCAAGGATGCATCTGCAGTCCTTACATATGGGTTGTCCTGCCTCAGGCAGCCCTTCGGTCGGCCGGATTCCAAAGTCTGGGTCTGGCGTCGGCTGATGTCGCCCCTTCCCCGACGTCAGAGCGCCTGGGGGATAAAAGTGTCAGCCGACGCCATCTTCCTCAGTCTTTCTTGCCGCGTGGTGCCCGAAGCAGAAGCAGTTCGCAAGTGCCGGTCGGCCAGCTCCTGTAACTTCAGCTACGAAGACTTCAAAAAGCTAAGTACCCCGTTGGGGACTCTCTCTTGCCTCAGCTGATGTCAGATCAAACGCTTAAAGTTAATAATTGCTTGACTTGTGGGAAACAAATACCTCATAAGGATTTCCATTCCTACTGCCTCCCCTGCCTAGGCCCAGACCACGCCGTCTCGGCCTGTACTGTCTGTGTCTCCTTTAATCGATGCACTCTTAGGCGTCGGTCGGAGTTTGCAGAGGAATTTTTTGGGGCTAGTTTCTCTTATAAAATGCAGTCGGAGACTCTGACTTCTCATTTAACCAAGAAACGGAAGGACAAGGACCGACACACGCGGACCGTGGTTTCGGCTGAAACTGCTCCTAGGCCTACCGCAAGTGTCTCGGTCTCAGCTGAAACCGAGTCCTTGGTACTTCCGTCCGTAGAAACCGCTCAACCGACAGCCTCGGTCCCGGAGGCCTTTTCTGAGTCGGTTATAGAATTACCCTCGGAAACCGGTGTTCAGGAACCTACCGACACCATACCCCTAGACAAAACTACTCCAGTACGTGGGGCAGCCAGGCCCCCTGCATCCATGTCCATAAAAGCTTTCACTAGGGCTAAAGCTGCTAAGCAACAAAAACTCTGCCTCCCAAGTCTATTTCTCAGGGATCCACTACAGGTTCTCAGATACTAAGTTTGGCTGAGGACCTTATTTCCTTAATTAGGGGCTCTCAGCCTCATCCGGACAGGGGCTCTCAACCCCCACTAGACAAAAGGCCCAGGGTTGAGTCTGCTGAACCTCAGTCCTCTGATGAGGCCTCTGATGGCTCTGCTCTATCAGACTACCAGGAGGAGGCCTTCACGGCCTACGAGGATTCTGATGCAGAGGAATCTATTCCCTCTGCCTCCCCTCCTGAAGAGCTGTCCTTTGGGGAGACCCTTCACTCCATGAGAGAGCATTTCCAATGGCAGGGCCAAGAATTCTCCGATTCCAGGAAGAGATTAAGGACTTTTCTTCATTTACCTCAGCATAGACCTTTGGCTATTCCTCCTGTTTTAAGTGTCATTGATGATGTGTATTCTGAGTCTAGCACTACCCCTGACACCCTTCCTCCGGCTCCTGTTAAACCCGATGGGTACTACAGGGTCCCGGACTCGCATCATTTCCTTTACAAGGCCCACTCTGCTGACCCAGAAACTATTTCCCAGGGTCCTAAAGGGGTTGCAGCTGCCACTACTAAAAATCCACTCCCCTCTGAAAGGGAGTCCAGGGCTTTAGAGAGATGGGGTAAAAAGTGTACACTTCTTCCACTCTGTCTATGAGGGCTTTAAATTGTCAATTTCATATGATACAGTACCAAGAGTATTTGTTAGATGAATTGCAGAAAAAACTGTCTTCGCCTGAACCCCTAGATCGTAAGTCACTTCAGGATCTGGTACATAATTCACAACAGGTTAGCAACCATTTCTTGCAGTGTGGTTATGATGCATTGGAAGCTTCATGTAGGTCAGCAATGACAGGTGCAGTCATCGTAGACATGCCTGGCTGAAGGAACAATCTCTGCCAGATCATGTTAAGGCTAAGCTTCTGGATGCTCCACTGGAAAAGCAAAAGTTATTTGGCTCCACTGCTCAAGAGGTCTTAAAGAAATTTGAGGAAAAGGCAAAATCTGTACAAACAGTCAAAGATTTCCTCCAGGTACAACCACCAAGATTCAGCAGAAATTGGCCTTCTAAGAATTGGTCCTTTCCAGAAGAGAGATTTCAAAGAGGCAAGAACAGGCATGCCAGAGGTAGAGGGCAAGCTAGAGGCTCCTACAGAGGACGTCAATGGCAGCCTCCTAACCAGAGAGGTAGTGCAGGTCCAACAACTGCTGCACAAGGACAGACTCAATGACTTCACCTTGACCCCGCCGACCAGGGCTCAATTAGAAGCACCTTTGGGCGGAAAGTTGTCTTTATTCTCAAAAAAATTGGCACAGTATTACAAGGGACAAATGGACACTGCAAATAACAGACAAAGGATACAGGTTCCATTTCCAAACATTACCAGAAAGAAAGGGAATGCCAAACCTGCCACCAAATCAGAGGGCAGAGGTTTTAAAACAAATTGCCAACCTATTGCAAATGAAAGCTATAGAAAAGCTTCATCTCGCAGAACAAGGCCAAGGATTTTATTCCAGACTATTCCTTGTCCCAAGAAAAGAAAAACAATGGAGGCCTATTCTCGATTTGTCCGCACTGAATACTTATCTCATTGTGCCAAAATTCAAAATGCTGACCCTACAGCAACTCCTTCCCATGCTGGGCAAAGGGTCTTGGCTGGTAACTCTAGACCTTAAGGAGGCATACCTGCATGTCCCTATCAGAGAAAGTTGCAGAAGACACCTCAGATTTCTTGCAGGTTCAGAGCATTATCAATTCTCAGCATTGCCCTTTGGCTTATCTACTGCACCCAGAGTATTCACGAAATGCCTGGCATCAGTAATTGCACACTGCAGACTTCAGGGGATTCAAATATACCCGTATCTGGACGACTGCCTTATACAAGCGGACAGCCAACAAACTTTGGAAAAACATTTGAATTATGCCATCCGCCTACTACAGGCCTTGGGATACACAGTCAACATTCACAAGTCAAGACTTGTGCCATCCCAAAGAATAACTTTTCTGGGTGCGGAACTAGATACAACCACCCAAATGGCTTTTCTCACAGAAGAAAAGCAAAGACAACTACCGGATTACTTCAAAAATCTAACAAAACAAACTCAGATGACTGCAAGGAAAATCCTGCAGGCCCTGGGTTACATGGCATCGTGCATTGTTCTGATTCCACAAGCAAGGCTGCATATGAGAAAACTACAATGGTACCTAAGGAGTTTATGGTCTCAGCACAATCACAGCCTAGAAGCTTTGATACCACTCATTCCATGCCTTCAAAAGGAATTCCTGTGCTGAGCCCAATCAAGCCAGTCAAACAGGGGCCTGCCTTTCAGCAAACCAGTAACCAGCCAACCCATTACCTCGGACACTTCAGACCATGGATGCGGAGCACATATGGAGGACAGATGCATCCAAGGTCTATGGTCTCAGAAAGAATTGCGCATGCACATAAACCAAAAGGAAATGCTGGCAGTGATTCACGCAATCGAGGCCTTCAAGCTCTTCCTACATCAAGGCCACCTGCTAATAAGGACAGACAATACCACAGTTATATGGTACATAAAGAAGCAAGGAGGTACCCATTCCTACCCTCTTTGCAGACTAGCAATGAATCTTTGGGAACTTTCCCTAAAACTCAATATAGAGCTGCAATCCCAGTTTGTGCCAGGAAAAGACAATATGCTGGCGGACAGCCTAAGCAGAAATACCATGGACCCACACGAATGGATGCTGCACCCAGACATCTTCCTTCAGATAACACAATCATGGGGGAGGCCGGACATAGATATTTTTGCCTCCCACCACAATCATCAGCTGAAGAAATTCTGCACAAGGTCATACCACCCACTGTTACGGACCCTGTCACACACGAAACCATGGCCTCTACCACTATGGACACTCCTTCTGACACAGCACAATTACAAAACTCTGCACTCCAGCCTGAAAACCCTGCAGCTGACAGCCTGGAGAATACCTTGACTCCTCACCAGGAAAAGCTATCCAAGAGAGTGAAGGATATCATCATGGAAGCTCGCAGACCTTCCACGAGAAAGACATATTCAGCAAAATGGAAAAGATTCCACACTTGGAGCACCACAAAAGGCCTAGATGCCACAGTGATGAGCATGGCACATATCCTGGAATACTTGGCAGACATGATCCATAATGACCTTTCTTACTCTTCCATAAAAATTCATGCTTCAGCAATTTCAGCAGAATACAATACTGATCCACCTGTCTTCTCTCATCCTCTCCTAAGGCAGTTTCTAAGAGGAATTAAAAACATCAAGTCCTCCAAGAAAACCACCAGTGCCTACATGGGACCTTAACTTCATGTTGGAAAAGTTGACTTTACCTCCCTTTGAACCAGCAGCATATTCAGAGTTACAGTTCCTGTCTTGGAAGACTGCCTTCCTTCTAGCCATAACCTCAGCAAGAAGAGTATCTGAATTGCAGGCACTCATGGCAGTACAACCATTTATTTTTCATCAGGACAGAGTCTCCTTGAGAACCAATCCTTCATTCATGCCAAAGGTGGTATCCAGGGTCTCATTGAACCAAGCTATTCACCTGCCTACCTTCTTTCCAAACCCACAAAACAAGGGAGAGAAACTTCTGCATACCCTGGACATTCACAGATAGTTACGCTACTACTTGGACAGAACTAAGACTTTCAGAAAAACTGACCAGCTGTTGGTAGCATATGCTGCAGGCATTCAAGGAAAAGCAATTTCCAAACAGACAATTTCAAAATGGATAGGAAATTGCATTTGATTCTGCTATTCTTATCATGGAAAAGCTGTGCCAGCTAACATCAGACCTCATTCCACCAGAGCTACAGCCACCTCCATAGCCTTCTTAAGAGGGGTGGCTACCAAGGACATTTTAGAAGCTGCTACATGGAGCTCCGTGCATACATTTTCCAAGCATTACAATTTACCCTTATATTCCAGATCCAGAGCAGGCTTTGCTACGGCAGTCCTGCAGGGCATTTTAGCTACACCATCATTTTCTTAGAGCCTACCACCCCCAGCTTGGCTATGGTATTCTACCCATATGTAAGGACTGCAGATGCATCCTTGAAGGACATAGTACAGTTTTGTACCTACCATAAATGTAGATGTCCGATAGGTATGCATCTGCAGTCAGGTTTACCCTCCCTCCTTCCCCTCTGTGGTATTTTTTGGGTACTTATCCCTCTTATAGCTAGCTGGGGTTATCTATTATGGTGTATTTGTTTTATATTACTGTGCATGTTTGCAATATTTTGTATTTCTACCAAATTTAGCCTTCCTTAGAGGGCACCTGGCATCTGGGGCAAGAAAAACAGAGGAAGATGGTGTCGGCTGACACTTTTATCCCCCAGGCGCTCTGACGTCGGGGAAGGGGCGACATCAGCCGACGCCGGACCCAGACTTTGGAATCCGGCCGACCGAAGGGCTGCCTGAGGCAGGACAACCCATATGTAAGGACTGCAGATGCATACCTATCGGACATCTACATTTATGGTAGGTACAAAACTGTACTTTCTTAATGTTACCATGTGTATGGCTCCTAGAGACCAACTCTAATGCCATAAAAATAAATTTGTGTAGTCCCATTTTCACAAATATACCTGGCCAATGCATTTGTTGTATCTTCTTTGTTGATAGCATATGTATGTTCACATACCCATTTTCTAAGGGTCCTGTTTGTCTTTCCAGCATAGAAGGAGGGGCATTTTGCACAAGTGGCTAAGTATGACATGTCCCTTGTTCTACAGTCAGCATAACCCCAGAACTCATAAACCTTTCCTGTTATCTGGTGAATGAGCTTATTGGTGTTACCTATATAACTACAGAAGTTGCATCTTCTACAGCCAAAAGTGCCTACTCTTTGAGATAGCAAAACTTTATGTTTCATTTCAGACTTCTCATAGCATAACAGACGCTTGAGTGATTTGGTATTCTTATAAGTAAATCTTGGTCTATCGCCAACCAAAGATCTGAGTTCATCATCAACCATAAGTATATTCCAGTGTTTACTTATCAATTCACGTATCTGTTTGATGTTTCTAGTGAATGGAATTATCATTCTACATACATCTGAATTGTCTCTGTTAGTTGACCTTATTTGTTCATCACCTAACTTATGATCCCTAAAATATGGTCTACCCTTGCCTTTCCTGCCTATCCTCACCCCTTCTATCGGTAGTGTATATTCAGTATGCTTGCAAATTATGCTTTAACTTTTGTAATTCCAAAATACATTCTTCATCTTTGTTGGTGAGCCTTGATGTCCTAAGGCCTTGGCCTCTTACAATATTCTTATATGTGTGGGGTGGATGCATACTGTCCCCATGTAAAAGATTATTCTTTTTACATATTTTCTTATGGACAGTAGTAGCTATTATCTGTTCCACCTTTGCTAAATGAACATCTAAGAAATCAGTATGATATTCTTCATGTTTCACTGTTGCAGTCATCACACTTGGGTTATTCTGCCAGGGGTAGCCCTCAGTCGGCCCGAATACCAGAGGCTTAGTATTTCTGCGTCGGTTGCTGTTGCTCCAGGACTGATGTCAGGTCATCAGTGGTATAAAAACAGGCAGCCAATGCCATTACATCAGTCTTTCTTGCCGAGGAGCTCAAAGCAGAAGCAGTTCGCACAAGTGCCGGTCTGCTGCTACCCGAGTTTTCGTTTCCGAAATTGAAGTTGAAGTCTTCTAAAACTAAGTAGCCCATTGGGGATCCGATTTTTCTTGCTCTAACCGATGTCAGAAAAAATTAACAATTGTCTCGCCTGTGGAAAGCAAATACCACACCGAGATTTTCATTCTTACTACGTCACCTGTTTTGGCCCAGACCACGACGTCCCTCGCTGCCAGTTTTGTGCTTTGTTCAACACCTGAACTATTCATCATCGGGCCCTTATTCTAGCTAAATACTTTCGCTTGCGATCTCCATATTCCGAAATGGCTTTGGCAAGCCATCAGACTACCAGTCTTCTGAAAGACGTAAGGATAAAGACAGAGACAAGTCCGCACAGGTCCAAAACTGCTGATGCTTCCATTAAGCTAGTCGCTGGTACTCGGTGAGATGCTTTCGCAGCTCCTGATGCCATCATCAATGGATTTGCAGGGCACTACCAAGACCCATTCAGAGTCCGGTATGCTGCAAGACTCTTCTTTGACTGCGGAACCTGTGGCTGTCTCTACCTTGGATGGGTCCGGAGCCGCTGTGCAGGCACCGGCTTCTGAGGAAGTTCTTCGCACTACCGGTATTCGCCACAAACTGACGACTTCTTTCGCATCTTCAGTTCTTTCTAAAACTACTGAGTTTCTAAGGCCCCAGAGTACAAGGTACGCCAAAAAAAACGATGACCCAAACTCACGCATCTGCTTCCTTGCCACAATCACAGATGCTTAAAATGGCAGAAGACCTTATGCTGATTAGGGGAAGCCAGCCTTCTCCTGCTAAAAGAAAGAGACTTGTCCCCAGCAGTTTTATCTGACCAAGAGACCAACGACTCTGAGGTTTCTGAATATGAAGACATGCCCTTATCTGCTTATGAGGATTCAGATGCAGAGGAATCCATTCCTTCTGCCTCTCCTCCAGAGGATTCTTCTTTTGGAGAAACTCTACATACTTTGGGAATGCCAGGATTATCCTCAGGCCAAAAAGAGACTCAGGGAATTTTTAGATTTACCACAGCACAGACCCTTAGCTGTCTCTCCTGATGTTCTTCATGTTTCACTGTTGCAGTCATCACATTTCAGTTATCTGCCTGCAGGTAGCCCTCAGTCAGCCCAAATACCAGAGACTTAGTATTTCTGCGTCGGTTGCTGTCGTTTCAGTACTGACGTCAGGCCGTCAGGAGTATAAAAACAGGCAGCCGACGCCATTACATCAGTCTTTCTTGCCGAGGAGCCCAAAGCAGAAGCAGTTCGAACAAGTGCCAGTCGGCCGCTACCTGAGTTTTTGTTTCCGAATTGAATAATCCTGAAGTCTTCTAAAGCTAAGTACCCTGTTGGGTATCCTTTTTTCTTGCTCTAACCGATGTCAGAAAAAGTTAACAATTGTCTCGCCTGTGGAAAACAAATACCACACCAAGATTTCCATTCTTACTGCATCACCTGTTTAGGCCCAGACCATGACGTACCTGGCTGTCAGTTTTGTGCCTTGTTCAACGCCAGAACTATTCATCATCGGGCCTTTATTGTCGCTAAATACTTTCAGTCTCTATCTCCGTATTCTGAAATGGCTTCGGTAAGCCATCCGACTACTGATCTTCCAAAAAAACATAAGGATAAAGACAGAGATAGACCACACAGGTCCAAAACTGCCGACAATGCTTCCATTAAGCTAGTTGACAGTTAGCTAGTACTCCGTGAGGTGCTTTCACAGCCCCTGTTGCCCACTTTTATGGATTCGCAGGCCGCTAGCGAGACCTGTTCAGAGTCCGATATGCCGCGAGACTCTACTATAACTACAGAGCCTGCAGATGTCTCTACATTGGATGAGTCCGGAGCCGCTGTGCAGGCACTGGCTTCTGAGGAAGTCTTCACATTACCGATATTCGACACAAACCGATGACTTTTGCATCTTCAGTTCTGTCTAAAACTACAGAGTTTCTATGGCCAAGGGTACTGAGCTACGCCTAAAAAACGATGACCCAAACTCAAGCACCTGCTTCCTTGCCACAAAATCAAATGCTTAAAATGGCAGAAGACCTGATTATGCTGATTAGTGGAAGCCAGCCTTCCCTGCTAAGAGAAAGAGACCTTTCCCCAGCAGTTTTAACTGACCAAGAGTCCCACGACTCTGAGGTTTCTGATTATGAAGACATGCCTTTATCTGCTTATGAGGATTCAGATGCAGAGAAATCCATTTCCTCTGCTTCCCTTCCATAGGATTTTTCTTTTGGTGAAACCCTTCATAGTTTGAGAGCATTTTCACTGGGAATGCCAGGATTATCCACAGTCCAAAAAGAGACTCAAGAGAATTTTTAGATTTACCTCAACATAGACCTGTAGCAGTTCCTCCTCTTCTGGATGTTGTGGGTGATGTCTTTATGGAATCCAGTCTAACTCCTGATACTTTGCCCCCTGCTCCAAGAAAACTAGACACATACTACAGAGTCCCTGACTCTCTCAAATTTCTTTTAAAAAATCCTACTGCTGACCCAGAGGTCATTTCCCAGGGGCCCTAAATGTATAAAAGCAACTGCAGCTAAGAATCCCACCCCTTCAGACAGGGATTCCCGAGCTTTAGAGAGATGGGGTAAAAAAGTATACACCTCTGCAACTTTCGCCATTAGGGCATTGAATTGCCCATTTCACATGCTGAAATACCAGCAGCATATTATGAAACTTATTAAGCAAAAAATATCTACCTTTACAGACTGCAGAAAGTAAAGAATTACAAGAGCTTATGCATTCTGCAAGCCAAGTCAGCAAGCATACCTTGCAATGTGGCTTTGATGCCCTAGAAGCTTCTTGCAGGGCAGCAGTCACTGGTTCTGTACTGAAAAGGCATGCTTGGCTTAAGGAACAGACCATGTCAAATCAAAATTACTAGATACTCCTTTGAACAAGGACAATCTGTTTGGCACCAAAGCAGAAGAGGTTCTAAAAAGATGGAAAAAAAAGCTAAATCTATGTAGACAAAGAATTTTTGCAAGTGCAGCCTCCAAGATTCAGTAGGCATTGCCCCTCAAAACATTGGGCCTTTCCATCCCCCTCAAGGCCATCTCAAACTAGACACTGGGGAAACAGACCCCCCCCCCAGACTACAGTCTCAGGGTATGCAGAGATCTAAGCAATGGAGTGCCTCCATTTCTAAAACAGGGAGTTCTTAAGCCACCCCCTTACGGAAAGAATTCACAATGACTTTTCAACTCCACTCCTCACTTCTGCCCAATTGCTCGTGCCCCTAGGAGGAAAATGTGCCCATCATGTAAAAAAATGGGCCTCCATCACCAAAGACTGATGGGTCCTCAACATTGTATCCCAGGGTTACAAATTTTACTTCTACTCACTGTCATCCCCAAAAGGGTTCCCAGACCTTCCTCCAAACCAGTGGGCAGAGGCACAAAACCAAATTCAGTCCCTGCTCTCCATAAGGGCAATTCAGCCTGTTCCTGCAGAACAAATAGGTCAAGGGTTTTATTCCAGACTTTTCTGGTACCCAGAAAAGAGGGCATTTGGTGCCCAATCCTAGATCTTTCCATTCTAAACACCTTCCTGGTGGTGCCAAAATTCAAAATGCTAACCCTTCAGCAGTTTCTTCCTATGCTATCCAAAGATGCCTGGTTAGCCACCCTAGACCTAAAAGAAGCCTATCTGCACATCCCTATCAGGGACTCATGCAGAAAATATCTACGCTTCAGGGCAGGATCTATGCATTATCAGTTCTCTGCACTTCCCTTTGGCTTATCCACTGCTCCCAGAGTCTTCACAAAATGCCTGTCTCCAGCTATTGCAGACAGAGAAAGATTCAAATTTACCCATACTTGGACAATTGCCTGATTCAGGCTGACAGGAAAAGCTGTTGCAGCACCTGACATTTGTAAAGAACCTTCTAACCTCCCTGGGGTACACTATCAACGAAAAGAAATGAAAATTAGACCCCAGTCAAAAGATTTTATTCCTGGGAGCAAGCTTAGATACAGCATCCCAGATGGCATTCCTTACTCCAGAAAAAACAAGCCTATCTGACAGGCTACTTCACTCAAATGGCCACCAGAACCCATCTATCCACAAGGAAAATCCTGCCGGCCCTAGGGTTCATGGCCTCTTGTATTCTACTGGTTTCATATGCCATACTGCATATGAGGAAACTTCAGTGGTATTTGAAATGTCTTTGGTGCCAACATTCACAGGATCTGGAAAACATCATACCTTGTCTAAGGACAGAGTTTCTTTGGTGGGCAGCAGCATACAACCACAACAAGGGACTTACCTTTACTCAACCCCATGCCACTCAGAACCTAACCACAGACGCATCAGACTATGGCTGGGGGGCACATCTAGACGACAAGTGCATTCAGGGCCACTGGTGCCCAAGTCAAATTCATATGCACATCAACCAAAAAGAGATGCTACCTGTTCAGCACACTCTGACAGCTTTCAAATCCCTACTCAAACCAGGACCCCTGCTAATAAAAACAGACAACACCACAGTTATGTGGTACATCAACAAGCAAGGAGGAACCCACTCTGCAGGCTAGCCATGGCCCTGTGGAACATGGCCTTGGACATGCAGATTCATCTGCAAGCACAATTCCTGCCAGGCAAACAAAACCCTCTGGCAGACAACTTAAGCAGATATCTACTAGACCCGCACAAGTGGCAATTGGACCAGAGCACCTTCAGCCTTCTAACCCTGAAATGGGGATCGCCAGAGGTGGACCTTTTTGCCTCCCCCTACGATCACCAGCTCAGCAAATTTTGCACTAGGACACCTCACAACAGGGCCTGGAAAGTGGATGCCCTATCCTTCCAGAAGGTAAACCTCTCAATCTATGCATTTCTCCCCTCTGCCTCTTCTCACAAGAATATTACTCAAGATAAGACAGGACAAACCAAGGGCAATCCTGATTGCCCCAGACTGGCCACAGCAGCACTGGTACCCACTACTGTGCAGTCTGTCACCGGTGCCACCCTTCCTCCTCACCCAGCAGGAGGGACAGATCCTGCATCTGCAACTGCAAACCGTGAATCTTGTAGCCTGGCTTATTCTTTGAACCCCCCCCCCCCCCCCAGTGACCAGTCTAAGCAAGCAGGTGCCAGATGTCGTTCTTGAAGCCAAAAGACCCAGTACAAGGAAATCCTATGCTGATAAGTGAAAAATGTATTGTTCCTGGATTCAATCTAAAGGAGAGGACACAGCACTGCCCTCCTTACCTCTAATCCTGGGTTACCTAGCAGATCTACTCCACAGAGGCCTATCCTTCTCCTCTATTAAGATCCATGCCTCTGCCATCTCGGCTCATTACAACACTGAGCCACCTCTCTTCTCTCACCCTCTCATCAAGCAGTTCCTGATAGGGGCAAACACCCTAAGGTCACCAAGGAGAGCACCCACCCTTGCTTGGGACCTTAATTTTGTACTGGAAAAGCTCATGCTACTCCCCTTTGAGCCTACAGTGTCAGCAGAGTTAAAATTCCTCTCTTGGAAAACAGCCTTGCTTCTGGCCATCACCTCAGCTAGAAGAGTGTCTGAGGTACAAGCACTTATGGCTGTGGAACCCTTCCTTATTTTCCATGCTGACAGGGTCTCCCTCAGGACTTAACCCTTCCTTTATGCCAAAAGTGGTGTCCAGTGTGGCTCTCAACCAGTCTATCCATTTGTCAGCCTTCTTCCCTAATCTTCAAAATAAAGGGGAAAGGATCCTGCACTCCTTGGATGTGCACAGGCAGCTCAGATTCTACCTGGATAGGACTAAAGTCTTCAGGACATCTGACCAGTTACTAGTCAGTTTTGCACCGGGGCAGAGGACAAGGCCATTTTAAAACATTTTCCAAATGGATAGCACACTGTATCCATTTCTGCTACAAACACTATGGGAAGCCAACCCCTCAGGGGGTCAGAACGCATTCCACTAGGGCAACTTCTACCTCTACAGCATTCCTCAGTGGAGTCCCTACGAGGGACATTCTGGAAGCTGCTACTTGGAGTTCTGTACACACCTTCACCAAGCATTACCACCTACCTATCTTTTCCAAATTCAGGGTGGGTTTTGCAACAGCAGTCCTGCAGGGCATACTAGCCAGCCCCAACTTGTCTTGATGGCCTCCCCCCCTTTCTTCAGCTATGGGAATCAACCCAAGTGTGATGACTGTAACAGTGAAACATGAAGAACATAGTACAGTTGTGTACACTTACCATAAATGTAGATGTGCAAGTGTATTCTGTGTTGCAATCCTGGTTTCCCACCCTCCAGCCCCCTTCTCTCTCTCCTCTGTCTATTACTCACCCCGTACTAGGTTATTGGTATTTACTTTTTTACTGGTGGTGTTTTTCCCACCATAACTTTTCTCCCTATTTGGGGGGCTCCTGACATTTGGGGCAAGAAAAACTGATTTAATGGCGTTGGCTGCCTGTTTTTATACCCCTGATGACCTGATGTCCTGATGTCAATACTGAAGCAACTGACGCAGAAATACTAAGTCTCTGGTATTCAAGCTGACTGAGGGCTACCTGCAGGCAGATAACCCAAGTGTGATGACTGCAACAGTGAATACACTAGCATCTGCATTTTTGGTAAGTCTACACAACTGTACTTTCTGGATGTTGTGGATGGTGTATTTATGGAATCTAGTATAACTCCTGATACTTTACCTCCTGCTCCCAGGAAACCTGACTGGTATTACAGAGTCCCTGACTCTCACATATTTCCTTTCAAGAATCCTACTGCTCTCCCAAGGGCCTAAAGGAATAAAAGCAACCACAGCTAAGAATCCCACCCCCTCAGACAGTGATTCTCGAACCTTAGACAGATGGACTAAAAAAGTATATACCTCTGCAACTCTTGCCATTAGAGCATTAAATTGTCAGTTCCACATGCTGAAATACCAGCAACATACCATGGAACTCATTAAACAAAAATTATCTACCTTCCCGGACTGTGCAGAAAATAAAGATTTGCAGGAACTTATGGATTCTGCAAGCCAAATCAGTAAGCATACTCTGCAATGTGGGTTTAATGCCCTAGAAGCATCCTGCAGGCAGCAGTCACAGGTTCTGTACTTAGAAGGCATGCTTGGCTTAAGGAACAGACCTTGCCAGATCATGTCAAATCAAAATTATTGGACTCAGTACTGAACAAAGACAATCTGTTTGGCACCAAAGCAGAAGAGGTTTTAAAACGATGGAAGAAAAAGCTAAGTCTATGCAGACAGTTAAAGACTTTTTGCAAGTTCAGCCTCCAAGATTCAGTAGGCATTGTCCTTCAAAACACTGGTCCTTTCCAGCCCCCTTAAGGCCACCTCAGACTAAACCTAGGGGAAACAGACCCCCAGACAGCAGTTGCAGGGTGTACAGAGATTTATGCAATGGAGTACCTCCACTTCTAAACCAGGGAGTGCTAAGCCACCCCCCCCATGGAAAGAATTCACCATGACTTCTCAGCTCCTCTTCTCACCTCTGCCCATCTGCTCGTGCCTCCCATGCAAAATACTGGGCCTCCATCATCAATGATAGATGGGTTCTCAACATAGTGTCCCAGGGGTACAAATTTTATTTCCACATGCTGCCAACCCCAAAGGAATTCTCAGATCTTCCTCCAAACCAGTGGGCAGAGGCACAACACCAAGTTCATTCCCTGCTCTCCATGAGGGGAATTCAGCCTGTTCCTGCAGATCAGATAGGCCAAGGTTTCTATTCCAGACTTTTTCTGGTACCCAGAGAAGAGGGCACCTGGCACCCAATCTTAGATCCATCTAGTCTAAACACCTTCCTGGTGGTACCAAAATGCTCACACTGCAGCAGCGTCTCCCTATGCTGTCCAAAGATGCCTGGTTAGCCACTCTAGACCTCAAAGAGGCCTATCTGCATATCCCATTCAGAGATTCTTGCAGAAAATATCCATGTTTCAGGGCAGGATCTATGCAATATAAGTTCTCTGCACTTCCCTTTGGCTTATCCACTGCTCCCAGTTTTTTCACAAAATGCCTGGCTCCAGCCATTGCTTTTTGCAGACAGAGAAAGATTCAAATTTCCCCTTACTTGGATGACTGCCTGATTCAGGTAGACAGTCAGGAAAAGCTGTTACAGCACCTGATATTTGTAAAGGACCTACTAACCTCACTGGGGTACACCATCAATGAAAAGAAATCCAAACTAGTCCCCAATCAAAAAATTGTATTCCTAGGAGCAAGCCTGGATACAGCACCCCAGATGGCATTTCTAACTCCAGAAAAACAAGCCTATCTGACAGGCTACTTCTCTCAACTGGCCACCAGAACCCAGTTATCTGCAAGGAAAATCCTGCAAGCTCTAGGGTTCATGGCCTCCTGCATTCTACTAATTCCATATGCCAGACCGAATATGTGGAAACACCACAATAATGTGGTACATTAACAAGCAGAGGGGAACCCACTCTGCAGGCTAGCCATGACCCTTTGGAACATGGCCTCAGCCATGCATAATGCACCTGCAAGCTCAATTCCTGCCAGGCAACCAAAACTGTCTGGCAGACAACTTAAGCAGAATTCTCCTAGACCCACACGAGTGTCAATTAAATTACAATGCCTTCAGACTTGTGACCCAAAAATAGGTTACCCCAAATGTGGACCTATTTGCCTCCCCCTACAACCACCAGCTTAGCAAATTCTGCACCAGGGAACCTCACAGCAAGGCCTGGAAAGTGGATGCCCTATCCTTCCAGTGGGAAAACCTCTCAATCTATACATTTCCCTCTCTACCTCTTCTTACCAGAGTATTACTCAAAATAAGGGAAGAAAGACCAAGGGCTATCCTGATTGCCGCAGACTGGCCATGCCAACACTGGTACCCACTACTGCGCAGTCTGTCCCTTTTGCCTCCATGGCACCTCCCCCAGATTCCAACCCTCCTGACTCAGCAGGAGGGAGAGTTCTTGCATCCACAGTTGCAGACCCTGAACCTAGCAGCCTGGCTTATTCCTCGACTTCTCTTCCAGTGGTGAGCCTAAGCAAACAGGTCCTGGATGTCATACGTGAAGCCAGATGACCCAGTACTAGAAAATATTTTGCATTTATGTATTTGAATAAACTGGGCTACTTGCACGATGTGGAGTGATGTTTGTACACTAGCCTTACAGGTGCCTTGGTCTGCTTAGTTGGAAGTTTGGTACATTTTTGCAAGACAACTTTTTCCTCCTTGTGCTGTTTTCAGTACTAGAAAATCCTATGCTGACAAGTGGAAAAGGTATTGTTCCTGGATCCAGACTAAAGGAGCTAACCCAACACAGCCCGCCTTACCTCTCATCCTGGATTACCTAGCAGAACTACTCCACAGGGGCCTATCCTTCTTTTCCATTAAAATCCATGCCTCTGCCATCTCTGCACATTACAGCACTGTGCCACCTCTCTTCTCACACCCTCTCATCAAACAGTTCCTGAGAGGGGCTAACAACTTAAGGCCACCAAGAATAGCCCCTACCCATGCTTGGGACCTTAGCTTTGTTCATAGGTTCATAGGTTCATACTAGGCTATCTGCCCGAGGGCATTTACAAGCCTAGCCCATAGTTTTGTGGCTTACGCCACCCCTTTAGTATGGGGAACTATACCCATTATTTTGCTGTGCCTCTGTCGAGCAGTGACACTGAGGTAATCCCTGGGGTATATCTGCGATCTCCCATCCATTGGTCAAGATTTCTCTTGAACAAGGCCAGCGAGGTGCTCTGCCTCACATATACCGGGATTTTATTCCACAGCATAGGGAGTCTTTGGGTGATGAATCTATCCCTCCAGCACGTCCTATTAATAGCCATGTCGAGGTTTAAGTCTCCTGCCCTTGTGGCTCTGACGGATCTAGATTTTTTGAGGTGAAGCATATTCATCAAATCTGGGTTTGACATGGCCTTGTATGTTAGGCAAAGGTCACCTCTGAGCAAGCGGTGGCGACTGAATAGAGCTGGAGTTCTTTCAGTCGGGCAGCATAGGACAGATGTTTGAGACCCTTTATCCTTTTGGTGAGGAACTTTGTGGCCTCTCCAGCTGCTGCAAGTGTCGGGTCAGATACATTCGAATGGGGCATTGTACTCAATCATTGGTCTGATGAGTGATGAGTATAGGGAGACTATGACCTCCCTTGATCTAGATGAGAATCCTTCATGATAAGGTGGGCAATGTAGAAGGTCTTCCTAACTACTTTAGCTACATGGGTGTCGAATGACAGACTACTATCAACCTGGGTCCCCAGGTCCCTGATAACTTCTTCTGTGCTCAGTGGATTGCCACCTATTTGGTAGCTAGGGTAACCTTGTTTTTCCAAGGGTATGACTATGCATTTTTGGCATTTAACTTTAGGCCATGGCTCTGGCACCAGTTATCCGTTTCTGTGAGACCCTTCTGAAGGATATCTGTGTCAGATGTGTTTTCTACTATGGCCAGTTTGCAGTCATCTGCAAACTTTGTCAGCCATAACCCTCCTGTGTTTGCTTGTACTTGAAAAGTAGATGCCAAACAAGAGTGGGCCCAGGACTGAGCCCTGTGGTACACCACTTGTGACAGGCTTTGAGTCTGACATGGCGCCAGCAACTCTGACCCTGTGGGTTCTGTCACTCAGCCAGTTTGCAACCCATCTTGTGATGTATGGGTTAACATTTAAGCTGATGAGTTTTTCAATGATACCCGAGTGGGGTATTGTATCAAGGCCTTCGCCAGATCGAGGTAGGCTGTATGGACTGCCTTTCCTCATCAATGGCTTTGGTGACTGTTTCGAAAAAGTCAACCAAGTTTAGAAGGCATGATCTGCCTTTGACAAAGCCAAACTGGGATGGATCCAAAGTCTGCAAATTCCCTATGTCTTTATTTATGAGGTCCATTATAATCCTCTCCATGGCTTTGCAGATAAGGCTTGTCAAGCTAATGGGTCGGTAATTTCCAGGGTCGGTGGAGGCACCGCCTTTGTGAAGTGGGACCACAGTTGCAGTGCGCAACTCCCTGGGTACGTATCCAGAGGTAAGACTATGATTAAACAGCTGTCCTAGCTGTGGGTTTAATTCCTCGTTGAGTTCGTGGAGCACACAGCCGGGGACACCATCAGGTCCCATGGATGCTGTGTTTTTTGCTTTGGAGAGAGCAGTTCTCACTTGGGCGTTGGAGATGTTTGGGGAGCTGCAATCGCTTTGTATAGATATCTCTCCTTTTGGGGGGGGGAGAAGTTTGCACTGAACCTGTCAGCCAGTATGTTGGCAATGTCTGTAGGATCAGTAATCTTCACATCATTTTGAACTAGTTCTGAGCATATCTGGGAGTTTCCTCCCAGGTTTCTAACATAGCTAAAGAAGGCCTTATGATTGTCTTTTGAGTCTTTAGCTATTTTTCTCTCAAAATTTGCTTTGGATGATTTTATGAGAGCTCTTAGGTTTTTACTTATAGTGATCAAGGGTGTCTTACCTTTTAAGGATTTTGCTCTATCTTGTAGTAGCTTCCTCCTTTTGTTGTAGAGTTTGTTTATGGCTGGGGTCCACCAGACTGGACGCTTGCCTTTGGTACAAAGAGTCTTTGTTTTGCTTGGGATTGCCTTATCCATGCAGTCCTGCAGGTGCTGGTAGAAGGCATTTGTAAGTGATTCAGCGGCTTGGGTACTGTTTTCCAGCGGCGCGGGGGCCTTAAAGGAGACCACACTAGTCTTTAGAAGTGTGAAGTCGGCTTTTGAGAAGTTCTTTACTGTGGTCTTTTTTATTTCAGGTGGGGTGGGATGAGGACCTCCAGCGAGATTAGTTTGTGATCTGATCTCACCAGTGAGGGGTATACTTCGGTGTTGAACATTGTGCTCCCATGTTCGTGATGATGAGATCAAGTATGTTTTCTCCTCTTGTGGGATGGTGACTAGTTGTTCCATGGCATTTGAGTTTATGAATTCCAGGAACTTTTGGGCTAGGGTGTTTGGGCTTGAGTAGTGTTCCCAGTCTATATTAGGGTAATTGAAGTCACCTAGTATGATGGTGTTTGGTGATACATTTATCCTCTAGTGTTTTCAGGAAGGACATGTGAGGTTCCTGAGTTTGTGAGGGTGGCCTGTAACATGCAACAATTTGCAGAGCAGTCTTGCCTATGGTTAATTGCACCTGGATGGTCTCCGATGCATCGTGCGTTGCCACCAGTCTTGAGGTGTGGGTGTCCTTGATGAATATGGATACCCCCTCCTTTCTTGGTATTGTCCGGATTTTGGGGCGGAACGCATGATAAGAGGTAAAACCTGATAGTGCTGGGGTGCTCTCAGGAGCCTTGAACCAGGTTTCTGTCACTGCACAGACATCGATGTTCTCCATACTGAGAAGGGCCTCGAGTGCGTGCATTTTGAGATTTAGACTTCTGGCATTGAGCAGCATTACCGTTAGTTTTTTCCTTTTTGTGTTCTAGGGTGGTAGGTTTAGAATTTGAGCCTTGCCTAAAAAGGCACTATGGGGTGGCAAGAGCCTTTGCCAATATCCGAATCCCAGGGTGACAGGTGCAAGCCGTCCCTCATGACAGCGTGGCTTGTCCAGCATGTCATCCCAGGCAGACAGATATTGGATCCCTTTGAATGACACCAGAGTTTAAGCCAATTGTTAAAGCTGATCATCTTATCTCTGTATTGTGGCATCATTCTTGGTGAAGGTAGGATACTGCTCAAGGTCAGGGTCATACCTGCCTGGGCTACATAATCAGAGAGCTCCTCAATGTCACTTTTCATGTAGTCCAAGGAGGTACGTCTCAGGTCGTTTACACCAGCGTGGACAATGACTGAGTCGTATTTGTACCTGCTGTTGAGAGACCTGAGTGCTTGCGTTATGTGGCGGATTCTAGCGCCAGACAGGCAGCTTACTGTGACCTTCTCCTTACTCAGTCTGGTGAGCGGGACGTCAGTGTGTCTGACTATGGAGTCACCAATGACTAGTGTGTCTGGCATTGTGTTTGGCCTTAAGGGCTGTGAATGTTTGACACTCTGACTGTGAGGTCTATGTGTTGCAGGTGTTGTGTTCTGAGGTGGTGGTTGTTTGGGTGTCTGCTTTGGTGGCCTCTGCTGTTTTGGTAGATTTTTGATCAGAGCCGAGTATGTCTTTGTGTGTTTATGTGTATGATTTGAGGTTGTGATGGTACTATGTGAGACTGGGTCTATAGTGTGTGTGGTAACCTTCTCCTCCTGACTGGTCTTGCCAGTCCTATGTTGAGAGAGCTCAGCCTCCAGTTTGGCTGTATAGTTGCATCTCTCACATGTATTTGTGTTTTGTGGGAGGAGGAGAGGGTTGTCTGTGTACATGAGGCAATTGTAACATTGCCTCAATATTCCCAGGTTCACCAGCTGAGCAGGAGAGGACACTAGCAACTGATCCCTCGACATGCTAGAAGGACTAGACAAAAAAACTTTAAAAGAGATTCCGGGACGTGGGTGACCGAGAAATGGGGGTTTGCCTTTTTGGGGTGCTATCTATAAGAGTGCCGTATCAAGGTAATAAGTACTGTAGGAGCAAGTGCTGGGTTTAACAGATAGAGAAAAGTCTACTTGGAGTCAAGTAGAGATGATCTTTTTAGGTATTAGAGAAAGTGCTAGTAACAGGGATGATTAAAGGTAAGATTGAAAAGAATGCACTCTGCAGTGTGCACTAGAGAAGTTAGATATGAAAGTAGGTAACTTGAGTTTTACCTGTTTAAAAAGTTAAGGTTTAGTGGAGAGTTTCTATTTTTAAAACGGCAAGATGGACTGAAAGGGGTGGTTACTTTTGTATTTTGGTACTATGAAATACTGTAGGATGGCCAATAAATTTAAATAATTGAAGGTGGGATTTCAAAAGTGATGGTTTTGTGATTACTCACATAAGCCAGTGAAAGTAGAGAGAAATTAGATATATGGTCAGATTAACATAAGAGGCGGGCAACTAGAAAGACAGTGGTATTTAACAAGACAACTTAAATGGGTGGGAAGGAGGGAAAAATTCTGCCTGACTCAGAACAGAGAGAGCTGTGGTCTCTTTTGAAGTTTTAATATGCTGTTAAAACAGAATGCAAGCAAAACACAAGGTAAAGAAAACAAACTACAGTATTCAAAATATAGAAAGGCAATACAGAAATACAAAAAATAACAGCAAACTAACCTTTCCTTCACAGCAAAGTGTAGCAGAGTCTGGAAAAGCTCACCCCCCCCCCCTTTGAGCCTGCATCTTCAGCAGAGTTAAAATTCCTCTAGCCTTGCTTCTGGCCATCACTTCAGCTAGAAGAGTGTCTGAGCTACAAGCACTTATGGCTGTGGAACCTTTCATCATTTTTCATGCTGACAGGGTCTCCCTCAGGACTAACCCAACTTTCATGCCTAAAGTGGTGTCCAGTGTGGCTCTCAACCAATCTATTCATTTGCCCATCTTTTTCCTTAAACCTCAAAATAAGGGGGAAAGGATCCTGCACTCTAGATGTGCACAGACAGCTCAGTTTCTACCTGGATAGGACTAAGCCCTTTAGGAAATATGATCAGTTACTAGTCAGCTTTGCACCAGGGGCAGAGGGTAAAGCTATATCAAAGCAAACCATCTCCAAATGGATAGCACACTGCATCCATTTCTGTTGCAAACACCATGAGACACCACCCCCACAGGGAGTCAGAACACATTCTACTAGGGCAACTTCAACCTCTGCAGCCTTTCTCAGAGGAGTCCCAACCAGGGACATACTGGAAGCTGCAACATGGAGTTCTGTTCATACCTTCACCAAACATTATCACCTGCCTATCTGTTCAAAATCTAGGGCAGGCTTTGCAAACGCAGTCCTGCAGGGCATACTAGCCAGCCCCAACTCTTATTGACTGCCACCACCTGTTCCTCAGCTTTGGGAATCAACCCAAGTGTGATGACTGCAACAGTGAAGCACAAAGAACATAGTACAGTTTTGTACAGTTATCATAAATGTAGATGTTCGAGTGTATTCACTGTTGCAGTCCTTGTTTGCCACCTTCCAGCCCCCTTGTGTCTCTCTCTTCCTCACCCTTACAGGGCTATTGGTATTTACTTTCCACTGGTGGTGTTACTCCACCATAACTTAGCTCCCTATGGGGGCTCCTGACATTTGGGGCAAGAAAAACTGATGTAATGACAGCTGCCTGTTTTTATACCACTGACGACCTGACGTCAGTCCTGGAGCAACAGCAACCAGCTCAGAAATACTAAGCCTCTAGTATTTGTGCCAAATGAGAGCTAACCCTGGCAGGATAACCCAAGTGTGATGACTGCAACAGTGAATACACTCTAACATCTACATTTATGGTAAGTGTACACAACTGTACTTTCTGTTGACCATTCCCCACTAAACTGTAGAAATTTGGTGGTGCAAATTAGCAAATCAGACCTATTTCTGACATATTTTAGCTAAAATAAGATAAACATTTATACAAAGTATAAAAATAAATCATAACATAAACCTCACTAGACTACAAAAGCACATCAAGTAAATCACCTGTCACCTCAAAAAAAAAAAGGACATTAAATTTTACCAAAGTAAGTACAGGAGAAAACTCCTCCCAAGAATGTACATTCAGATACTTCCTTAATCTTTATTCTGTAGAAACCTTAGCAATTAATGTAGCCAGTCGAGGTAAATAGAGACTACTACTGTAACATTAAAGGAAAGAATAGTAAAATAGAATATGGGAGGGACTGGTTTGTATGAGTGCAATTGTACCTGTGATGTAAGTAAAGAAAGCACTTCATGATAGTCAGCTAGATGCTGGTAGGAATGAAAGTATCTTAGGTCAGATGGCTTCACTTATCTTCTCTGACCATCATGAATTGGCTAACATTAAGAACATGACTGAGAAAATAGAGACTAAATGGATTATCAGGCTTCAGGCAGGCAAGGGGACTTGGCCTAAATGATAGGATTTCCCTTAAACCTTTTCTAAGGGACAGACCACTTAACAAATGAACATGTCTTTAAATTTATATGCCTAAATAATTTTTTTTTTTTTGCTTTATGTGTTTTTAAATTTTATCTGTTTATGTACTTTGTATAGAGATTTTAGTGATGACTTTATTTAAAGCATATGGGGATGCATTAATTGGGGAAGCTTAGCTATTGGTTGTTTTTAATTATATAATATGTAGATTCAGTCTGTGATTTTTAGAAAGTCTGAGGAAGCATCATACTCAACGTGAAAGCACTTACTACCATTAAAGATTTCATCTGCATCATGCTGTGTTTGTGCCTTCTTTGGGTTTTATTCTGTGGAATTGTTTGGACTTGTGAAGGCACTTTGTCCTCCATGGATTTTAGTTTTGTTTTTGAAAATTAATAATTCTCTGCTGTGGTATACAGATACTACACTAGGATTTGCTTGGGACTGGAAAATGACATCCCCAACTGTTTTTGTGCTTGCTTTAACAGCAGAACCGTTGAGAATAGGGCTGAACTTTTAGCAAGGTACCTTAGTGAGTCAGGCTGTTTGCGTCCTGTGGCATCTGTTGTTCGAACTGAGATAGACATCCCTTGGTGAAAGAGAGATGGGAAAAAAACAATCCAGGTTTGGGGCCTCAGAGACACCCACTCACCGTCGGCCAGCCCTCCTAGGCTTATTGCTGAAGATGATGAGGTGTTTTGCAGCCCCCTTTCATGACCAAGGTAGTGATGCAGGCCTCCATCAAGACCTATTAGGAGTCCAATATACCTTCTCATTCCTCAACATCTTTTCAATCTGTAGGACTCTGTTCATTGGTTGGGTCTGGGACTGCTATGCAGGCTCTGGCTTCCGACGACCTCTCTAAAACTGATGGTTCTTCACATTGCCAGGACATTGCAACAGCCTTTCACCTGCACAAGCTGGTTGTCTGTTCTGGGCCAGAGGTCAGCCATAGACCAAAACTGAAGGTCGCTCACCAGAAAGCTCCTCCCACATAGTCTCAGCATAGGCCTACTAGCTCCCATTCCCAGGCATAGCAACAGGATCTTATGAGGTTGGCTGATTAGATGCAGATGGCTTCCCCCTGAAATCTGTCCAGGTAAAAGAAAAAGGGACACCTTTCCAGATTTCTCTGATTCCTTTGATTCTTGTGATGACTGTGACAGGGAGGATTCTACATTTGAAGAGGGTGTTTCCATTGCTTCCTTTGTGGATTCAGACTCTGAGGAGAATCTTGCATCGTCCTCCTCTCCTGAGGATATTTCCTTTGGGGAAACTGTACACACCTTGAGAGAGCAAGACTACCCTCAGTCAAAGAAAAGAATTAAGGAATTTCTTAACCTCCCTGAACACAAACCCCTTGCCATACCTCATGTCTTAGAGGTGGTAGATGATGTATTCCAGGACGACTCTGTAAAGCCATACTCTCTGCCTCCTGCCCCTAGAAAGTGTGATGGGTTTTATAGTGTTCTGGATTCACACAAACATCTCTCTAAGAACTCTGTGGCAGACCCCAAGTTTGTGACCTCAGGTCCTGAAGAAGCTAAAGCTAGCTAGTCTAAAAATTCCTTACCTACTGACAAGAAAAGTAGGGCCTTGGATAGATTTGGCAAAAAAAAGTTTACACTTCTGCTATTCCTGCCATGTGAGCCACGAACTACCAGTTTCCCAAGGGTAAATACCAGGAAACTGTTCTGGGTCAAGTGAAGCAGAAATTGATAGGCATGGAGAACAAGGGTCTCTCTAAGATGTTATTAGGCCTTTATAATTCCTGCTCTTAGGTAGCCATACAATCCCTGCAGTGCAGCTACAGTGTTATGGAAGCTTCCAGTAGGGCTGCAGCTACAGGTTCTGTCATAAGAAGACATGCCTGGCTGAGAGAACAGCCACTCCCAGACCTTGTCAGTCCAGCCTCCTGGACACCTCTTTGAATTAAGACTTTTCTATTTGAGCTCAAGGCTGAAGCTGTACTCAAGAAAATGGAAGATGAAGCCATGTCCATGCAGACTGTTAAGAACTTTCTTCAAGTCCAACCTCCTCACTTCAGCAGAAGCTGCCCTACTAAGCATTAGTCCTTTCCATCTCAATCCAAGGCCAGGCAAAGAAACCCCCAGAGGGCAAGGAGCCAAAGACAGCACCAACGGCCTAAGCAATGGTATTCAGAACCCATTAGACCAGGGGCTCATGTCCACAGGCCCCTAGCATGGAGTAACCCAGCTGACTCGTACGTCTGGCCGGTATACAAAAGTCTAATGCTACTGTGAGGTACGTGTGATGCTGCACATCAGCTAGTGTACGTTGACCATAAAGAGCCATTGGGTGTAAAGCTGGCGTCAGCACGTACCAACCTCAGCACTTTTCTGCTCCCTGTCTGATTGCCTGCTCCAGTCATCGCTCGCCAGATAAGTCACGAGCTTTGGTTCAGATAAGTACCATGTTGGGGTTTTTCTTTAAATTTTGGCTACTGTGATGTGATTAAATGTCAACTAGGAAGGGCAAGTGTCAGTTTGGAAGGTAGATTCCACATAAAGATTCATACAATCTCTGCTTGATGTTCATGTTTCACTGTTGCAGTCATCACATTTGGGTTATCCCTGCCAGGGTAGCCCTCAGCCGGCCCAAATATTAGAGACTTAGTATTTCTACATTGGTTGCTGTCAGTTGAGGACTGACATCAGGTTGTCAGTAGTATAAAGTAAGGCAGCCGATGCCATTACATCAGTCTTTCTTGCCATGGAGCCTGAAGCAGAAGCAGTTTGCACAAGTGCCAGTCAGTCGCTACCTGAGATGTCGTTCAAGGATGCATCTGCAGTCATCACATATGGGTTGTCCTGCCTCAGGCAGCCCTTCGGTCGGCCGGATTCCAAAGTCTGGGTCCGGCGTCGGCTGACGTCGCCCCTTCCCCGACGTCAGAACGCCTGGGGTATAAAAGCGTCAGCCGACGCCATCTTCCCCAGTCTTTCTTGCCGCGTGGTGCCCGAAGCAGAAGCAGTTTGCAAGTGCCGGTCGGCCAGCTCCTGTATTTCAGTTACCGAAGACTTCAAAATCCAAGTGCCCCGTTGGGGACTCTTTCTTGCCTCAGCCGATGTCAGATAAAGTTAATAATTAAATTAACCACAAAAAGGAGCGAAATGGCTTTGCAGTAAAAAATCCAGTTCCCAATGTAAAATAACAAAAAAAAAAAACAAAAAACTATTTCCAAAGTAAAACAGCTTTTTCAGCACATAAAAGTAGTATGCTGCAAAGTAAAGCAAGTGTAGCTGGTACTTCAACCCAAAAAGAATCGCACAAAAGTATAAAGCGAGAACTTTAATTAGAACAGCTAGGTTAAAGCCGCCACCAAAGCTTTTTTTTCTTCAACAACTTGCCAAACAAAAAAAAAGCATAAGCATATACAGAAGTTCATTGAGATTGGCATATGAGTTAGCGTTAATTTTACTAAACTCTAGTTATAGTAAAAGTTAATAATTGTTTAACTTGTGGGAAACAAATACCTCATAAGGATTTCCACTCTTACTGCCTCCCCTGCCTAGGCCCAGACCACGACGTCTCTGCCTGTTCAGCCTGTGCTTCCTTCAACCGATGCACTCTTAGATGTCGGGCGGAGTTCGCAGAGGAATTTTTTTAGTTTTTCATACAAAATGCCGTCGGAGACTCCGACTTCACATTTAGTAAAGAAACGGAAGGACAAGGACCGACACACGTGGGCTGCGGTTTCGGCTGAAACCACGGCCAGGCCTACCGCGAGTGTCTCGGTCTCGGCTGAAACAGAGTCCTTGGTACTTCCGACACCCGAAACCGCTCTACCTACAACCTCGGCCCCGGAGGCCCCTGCTGAGTCGGTTATTGAATTTCCTTCAGAAACTGGTGTTTTGGAAACTTCCGACACCATTCCTCTAGACAAAACTACTCCAGCACGTGGTGCAGCTAGGCCTCCTGCATCCATGTCCATAAAGGCATTCACCAGGGCTAAAGTTGCTAAACATACAAAAGCTATGCCTCCCAGGGTTTTTCCTCAGGGACCCTCTACAAGTTCACAGATTCTTACTTGGCAGAGGACCTTATTTCCTTGATTAGGGGATCTCAACCTCATCCAGACAGGGGCTCTCAACCTCCTCTAGACAAAAGGCCCAGGGCTGAGCCCTCTGATCCCCACTCTTCAGAGGAGGCCTCTGATTGCTCTGCTCTCTCGGACTACAAGGAGGAGGCTTTTTCGGCCTATGAGGATTCTGATGCAGAGGAATCCATCCCCTCGGCCTCCCCTCCTGAAGAGCTATCCTTCGGTGAGACCCTTCACACTATGAGAGAGCATTTCAAATGGCAGGGCCAGGAATTTTCCGATTCCAGGAAAAGATTAAGGACTTTTCTGCATTTACCTCAGCATAGACCTTTGACTATTCCTCCTGTTTTGAATGTCATTGATGATGTGTACTCTGAGTCTAGCATAACCCCTGACACTCTTCCCCTGGCCCCTGTCAAACCCGATAGGTACTACAGGGTCCCGGACTCGCATCATTTTCTTTACAAGACCCACTCTGCTGATCCAGAAACTATTTCCCAGGGCCCTAAAGGAGTTGCGGCTGCCACCTCTAAAAATCCACTCCCTTCTGAAAGGGAGTCCAGGGCTTTAGAGAGATGGGGTAAAAAAGTGTATACTTCTGCTACTCTTTCTATGAGGGCATTAAATTGTCAATTTCATATGATACAGTACCAAGAGTATTTGTTAGATGAATTGCATAAGAAACTGTCTTCACCCGAACCCCTAAATCGCAAATCACTACAGGATCTGGTACATAACTCCCAGCAGGTTAGTAACCATTTCTTACAATGTGGTTATGATGCATTGGAAGCTTCATGTAGGTCAGCTATGACAGGTGCAGTCATATGTAGGCATGCTTGGCTGAAGGAACAATCTCTGCCAGACCATGTTAAAGCTAAGCTTCTGGATGCTCCCCTGGAAAAGCAAAAGTTATTTGGCTCCACTGCTCAGGAGGTCTTAAAGAAGGTTGAGGAAAAGGCAAAATCTGTACAAACAGTTAAAGATTTTCTACAAGTCCAACCACCAAGATTCAGCAGAAATTGGCCTGCCAAGAATTGGTCCTTTCCGGACACAGAAAGATTTCAGAGAGGCAAGAACAGGCGTACCAGAGGTAGAGGGCAAGCTAGAGGCTCCTACAGAGGGCGTCAATGGCAGCCTCCCAACCAGAGAGGTAGTGCAGGACCTACAACTGCTGCACAAGGACAGACTCAATGACTTTGCTTTGACTCCGCCAACCAGGGCTGAATTAGAAGCACCTTTGGGCGGAAAGCTTTCTTTATTCTCAGACAATTGGCACACTATTACAAGAGACAAATGGACACTGCAAATAATAGACAGAGGATACAGGTTCCATTTTCACACATTGCCAAAAAGAAAAGGCATGCCAGACCTGCCACCAAATCAAAGGGCAGAGGCTTTGAAACAAATCTCCAACTTAATGCAAATGAAAGTTATAGAAAAGGTTCCTCTTTCAGAACAAGGCCAAGGATTTTATTCCAGACTTTTCCTTGTTCCAAGAAAAGAAAATCAATGGAGGCCTATTCTCGACTTGTCCGCACTGAATACTTATCTCATTGTGGCAAAATTCAAAATGCTGACTCTACAGCAACTCCTTCCCATGCTGGGCAAGGGGTCTTGGCTGGTGACTCTAGACCTCAAGGAGGCATACCTGCATGTCCCTATCAGACAAAGTTGCAGAAGACACCTCAGATTTCTTGCAGGCTCAGAGCATTATCAATTCTCAGCATTGCCCTTTGGCTTATCTACTGCGCCCAGAGTATTCACGAAATGCCTGGCATCAGTAATTGCATACTGCAGACTTCAGGGGATTCAAATATACCCATATCTGGATGACTGCCTTATACAAGCGGACAGCCAACAAACTTTGGTAAAGGACTTGAATTATGCCATCCACCTACTGCAGGCATTGGGATATACAGTCAACTTTCACAAATCAAGACTTGTTCCATCCCAAAGAATAACTTTTCTGGGTGCGGATTTAGACACAACCACCCAAATGGCTTTTCTCACAGAAGAAAAACAAAGACAACTACCGGATTACTTCAAGAATCTGACAAGACAAACTCAGCTGACTGCAAGGAAAATCCTGCAGGCCCTGGGTTACATGGCATCTTGCATTCTTCTCATTCCCCAAGCAAGGCTGCATATGAGGAAACTACAATGGTACCTAAGGAGTTTATGGACTCAGCACAGCCACAGCTTAGAAACTTTGATCCCACTCATTCCATGTCTCCAAAAGGAATTTCTGTGGTGAGCTCAAGCAAGCCAATCAAACAGGGGTCTGCCCTTCAGCAAACCAATAGCCAGCCAAACTACTACAACGGACGCTTAAGACCACGGTTGGGGAGCACACATGGAGGGCAGATGTATTCAAGGACTATGGTCACAAAAGGAGCTACGCATGCACATAAACCAAAAGGAAATGCTGGCAGTGATACATGCAATGGAGGCCTTCAAACTCTTTCTGCATCAAGGCCACCTGCTAATAAGGACAGACAACACCACAGGTATGTGGTACATAAACAAGCAAGGAGGCACCCATTCCTACCCTCTTTGCAGACTGGCAATGAATCTATGGGAACTTTCCTTGAAACTCAGTATAGACCTGCAATCCCAGTTTGTGCCAGGAAAAGACAATATACTGGCGGACAGCTTAAGCAGAAATATCATGGATGCACACGAATGGATGTTGCACCCAGACATCTTCCTACAGATAACACAATCATGGGGGAGGCCAGACATAGATCTTTTTGCCTCCCCCCACAATCATCAGCTGAAGAAATTCTGCTCAAGGACATACCACCCACAAGCATGGAAAGTGGACCCTATCTTTCAGCTGGAGAACCCTAACAGTTTATGCATTTCCACCTCTTCCATTAATGACCAAGGTCTTACTGAAGATCAGGACAGAGCAGCCAAAAGTGATTCTGATAGCTCCGGACTGGCCAAGACAGCACTGGTACCCACTGTTAAAGAGCATGTCACACACGGAACCATGGCCTCTTCCTCAATGGCCACTTCTCCTGACACAGCACAATTACAAATCTCTGCATTCCAACCTGAAAACCTTGCGACTAACAGCCTGGAAAATACCTTGACTCCTCCTCAGGATAAGCTATCCAAGAGAGTGAAAGATATCATCATGGAAGCTCGCAGGCCTTCCACAAGAAAGGCATATTCAGCAAAATGGAAAAGATTTTACATTTGAAACACCACAAAGGGCCTAGATGCGACAGTGATGAACATGCCACATATCCTGGAATACTTGGCAGAAATGCTCCACAATGGCCTGTCTTACTCTTCCATTAAAATTCATGCTTCAGCAATTTCAGCAGAGTACAATACTGATCCACCTGTTTTTTCTCATCCTCTCCTAAGACAGTTTCTCAGAGGAATTAAAAACATCAATCCTCCAAGGAAACCTCCAGTGCCTACTTGGGACCTTAACTTCGTGTTGGAAAAACAAACTCTGCCTCCCTTTGAACCAGCAGCATCTGCAGAAGTACAGTTCCTGTCTTGGAAGACCGCCTTCCTTCTGGCCATAACCTCAGCAAGAAGAGTATCTGAGTTACAGGCCCTCATGGCAGTACAGCCATTTCTTATTTTTCATCAGGACAGAGTGTCATTGAGAACCAATCCTTCATTTATGCCAAAGGTGGTATCCAGGGTCTCATTAAACCAAGCTATTCACCTGCCTACCTTCTTTCCAAATCCACAAAACAAAGGGGAGAAACTTCTGCACACTCTGGACATACACAGACAGTTGTGCTACTACTTGGACAGAACGAAAAGCTACAGAAAAACTGACCAGCTGTTGGTAGCATATGCTGCTGGTGCACAAGGAAAAGCAATTTCCAAACAGACAATTTCAAAATGGATAGGGAATTGCATTAGTTTCTGTTATTCCTTCCGTGGAAAAGCTGTGCCAGCTAACATTAGACCTCATTCCACCAGAGCCACAGCCACCTCCACAGCCTTCTTAAGAGGGGTGGCTACCAAGGACATTTTAGAAGCTGCTACATGGAGTTCCATGCATACATTTTCCAAGCATTACAATTTACCTTTATATTCCAGATCCAGAGTAGGCTTTGCTATGGCAGTCCTGCAGGGCATTTTAGCTACACCATCCTTTACATAGATCCTCCACCCCCAGATTGGCTGTGGTATTCTACCCATATGTGATGACTGCAGATGCATCCTTGAAGGACATAGTACAGTTTTGTACCTACCATAAATGTAGATGTCCGATAGGTATGCATCTGAAGTCAGGTTTACCCTCCCTCCTTCCCCTCTTTGGGATTTATTGGGTACTTTTCCCTCTCATAGCTAGCTGGGGTTATCTATTATGGTGTATTTGTTGTATATATGTATATATTTCTATGCATGTTTGGAATTATTGCATTTCTCCAAATTTAGCCTTCCTTTGAGGGCACCTGGCATCTGGGGCAAGAAACACTGAGGATGATGGTGTCGGCTGACGCTTTTATACCCCAGGTGCTCTGACGTCGGGGAGAGGGCGACATCAGCCGAAGCCGGACCCAGACTTTGGAATCCGGCCGACCGAAGGGTTGCCTGAGGCAGGACAACCCATATGTGATGACTGCAGATGCATACCTATCGGACATCTACATTTATGGTAGGTACAAAACTGTACTGTACCCACTACTAAGGAGCCTGACGCATTCCTCACCATGGACCCTGCCTCTAATGCCTCTTCTTCTGACTCCGCACAGCTTCAAAACTCTTCACAGTCAGCTGAAGACACTCAATCTAGCCGCATGGAAGATTCCTTAGCATCACAGCAGGCCCTGCTCTCCAAGGAGGTGCAGGATGTCATTTTGGAGGCCAGAAGGCCATCAACTAGAAAAGCTTACTCTGCAAAATGGAAACGTTTTTGTGTTTGGAATGAGAAAAAGGGCGAGTGCCCTGGAAAACTGAATTTACCTCAAATACTACAATATTTGGCCGAACTGCTAAGCAGTGGACTTTCGTTCTCCTCCATCAAAATCCATGCCTCAGCCATTTCTGCAGAATACAATACTGATCCACCTTTATTCTCTCACCCTCTATTAAGACAGTTCCTCAGAGGGGCTAAGAATTTAAGACCTCCAAGAAAACAACCAATACCTGCTTGGGATCTTAATTTCATTCTGGAAAAACTGACTTTGCCCCCTTTTGAACCAGCTGCCTCATCAGATTTACAATATTTGTCCTGGAAAACAGCTTTCCTTCTGGCTGTCACTTCAGCTCGTAGAGTTTCAGAACTACAGGCTCTTATGCCTGTCCAGCCTTTCATCATCTTCCATCAGGACAGAGTTTCATTACATACCAACCTGTCCTTTATGCCTAAAGTGGTATCCAGGGTAGCTTTAAATCAGGCCATACATTTACCTACTTTTTATCCTTATCCTCAAAACAAAGGGGAGAGATTACTGCATTCCTTGGACATCCACAGACAACTGTGTTATTATTTGGACAGAACAAAGCCTTTCAGAAAATCGGAACAGCTTTTTGTGGCCTATGCGGTAGGAGCTCAAGGAAAGTCAATATCCAAACAGACAATCTCAAAATGGATAGCCCACTGCATACGCTTTTGCTATTCCTTTCATGGCAAAACTGTACCTACAGGCATTAGAACTCATTCCACCAGGGCCACAGCCACCTCTGCAGCCTTCCTCAGAGGAGTGCCTACCAAGGATATTTTAGAAGCAGCCACTTGGAGTTCTGTGCATACCTTCTCTAAGCACTACAACCTACCATTATACTCCAAGTCTAGAGCAGGCTTTGCCACTGCAGTCTTGCAGGGCATTTTGGCTCCTCCTAGCTCCACCTAGTGCCTACCACCCCTTTCTTAGCTTTGGGATTCTACCCATCTGTTATGACTGCAGCTGTATGCACAATGAACATAGTACAGTTTTGTACCTACCATAAATGTAGATGTTCGAGTGCTAATACAGCTGCAGTCCAGGTTTCCCTCCCACCTTCCCCTCTAGGGGTATTCTTTTATGGTGTATTTGCTTGCAACTACTGTTTTCTGATTATATTGCATTGCATTATTACATTATTTTATGTATTGCCTTCCTTCTGGGGGCACCTGACATATGGGGCAAGAAAGACTGAAGAAAATGGCGTCGGCTGGTTCTTTTATACCCTTGTCGCACTGACGTCAGGGAAGAAGCGACGACAACCGACGCTGGATATAGACTTTGGAATTTGGCCGACCGAGGACCCGCCTGACGGCAGGAGAACCCATCTGTTATGACTGCAGCTGTATTAGCACTCGAACATCTACATTTATGGTAGGTACAAAACTGTACTTTAGGCCCACTTTCCCTCAGCGTGTGTGTGTTGCATTCTTTCCGTAGGGAGTGGCATTCAGTTTTGGACTATCACTGATCAGCCTAAATCAGTCTTCAAAAAATGTACAGTGTGTGGCCACAAGCTCTCACCGGCTGATGGTCACACTCTGTGCATAATTTTTTTGGGAGTGCCCCATTTATCTACCCAGTGTGCTATCTGTGCGGGTTTTAACCCAAGAGTTCTCAGGGATCGAAAGGCCAAATTGGTCGCCAAGGGTCTTCTCCCTGCTTCTATGCTGGATTCTGCTTCGACCTCAGTCTCCGGTACTCCCACCAAATCTCCCACCCAGACAAGGACTCAAACTCCCTCCTCTTCTGGTGCTGGGGCAGACAAGTAAAATTAAAAAGACAGAGACAAGGACAGAGAAAGGTGCAGGGAGGATAAAGAAAGGAGGAGGGATAGGCCTTGCAAGAGATCCCCGGACAGGGAATCTTTCCTTAGCCCTCCTAAGACTTCGAGGCCAGTTTCTCCACGACTCTGATCACCCTGTTTCTCACCGGAACTGCTGGAATCTTCAGATTCAAGGTCTTCCTCACCCTTACTGCACAGACCAGCCATATCCGAGTCAGTTGCTTCTTCGCGATCGACTCGGATCGTATCGGACTTAGACATGGACAGGATGATACGGAGATTTCTTTAGGCCCAAATACAGATGGGAGTCTTGCCAGACCCCTCTCCCTCCAGAGGGGGGACCTCTATGCCATTTTCCCACCCCATCTCTCCTTCCCCAATCCGGGTGACTGCTTCGGGTTTTTTGGATCTGAGGCTCTTTGGAGCTGGTAGCTCGGTGCCAACGGTTCCTCCAACCTCGACTCTGGCTGTTACCTTGATTTCCTCGGATCTGTCTAGTTTGGATCCGGGTGACTCTTGGAGACATGGACAGGGAGTCGGACACGAGGGAATGGATTCTTCTTCAGCTCCGGCTTGTTTGGATCTGAACCATTCCGTAGGACCTCAGGCTACCCTTGCTTCAGCTCCGATCCCTGATGTCCTTCAAGAATGCAACTGCAGTCATAACATATGGGTTGTCCTGCCTCAGGCAGCCCTCGGTCGGCCGGATTCCAAAGTCTGGGTCCGACGTCGGCTGATGTCGCATTTCTCTCCGACGTCAGGGCGGCTGGAGTATATAAGCATCAGCCGACGCCATTTTCTCCAGTCTTTCTTGCCGCGGTGCCCGAAGCAGAAGCAGTTCGCAAGTGCCGGTCGGTCAGCTCCTGTATTCTTCGAATCCGAAGTCATCAAAAAAGCTAAGTACCCCGTTGGGGACCTTTTCTTGCCTCAGCCGATGTCAGAAATTACTGAAAAAGTTAACAATTGTTTGTCTTGTGGTAAACAAATACCTCATAAGGATTTCCACTCTTACTGTCTTCCTTGCCTTGGCCCAGACCACAACGTCTCGGCCTGTGCCGCCTGTGCTCGCTTCAATAAGCGCACTCTCAGGCACCGGGCGGAGTTCGCTGAAGACTATTTCAGCGATAAATTTGCTTATACAATGCCGTCGGAACTACCGACATCGCAGACTCCTAAGAAACGAAAAGACCGGGACCAACATCCTCGGCCCGCATCTTCCACCGACTCCACGCCAAAACCTACCGCGAGTGCCCCGGTTCCCCCTGAGACGGTTATTTCACCGCTCCGAACTGAAGACACCGCTTTACCGATACCTCCGATACCAGAGACCACACCGACGCCAGTTATTGATTTTCCTCTGGATACTGAAACCGAGGAAATGCCCGAGACCATTGCTGTGGATAAGGTCACTCCTGCACATGGAGCTGCTAGGCCTCCTATGGCCATGTCTATTAAGGCCTACACACGTGCTAAGGCAGCCAGCAAGACCAAGCACTTTACTGCTAAGGCCTTACCTCAGCCTACTCCTGAAACACAAATCATGACTATGGCCGCAGACTTAATTTCCATGATTAGAGGTTCCCAGGCCCATCCTTAGAGAGGATCCCAGCCTCCTCCTGATAAGAGGCCCCGGGTTGAACCTTCTGACCCTATCCCTTCAGATGAAGATTCTGAGGACTCTGTTCACTCCGATGGCCCGGAAGAGCTCTTCCAGACCTATGAGGACTCAGATGCAGAGGAATCCATCCCCTCGGCCTCCCCTCCTGAGGATATTTCTTTTGGGGAAGTTCTGCATACCATGAGGGAACATTTTAAGTGGCAAGGCCAGGAATATTCTGATTCCAGAAAGCGCCTTCGAACCTTCCTTAAAAAGCCCCAACACAGGCCCCTGGCTATACCTCCTGTGCTTGATGTTTTGGATGACCTATACTCTGACTCCAGTGTTACCCCGGATACTCTTCCTCCTGCTCCAGCCAAGCCAGACAGATACTATAGGGTCCCAGAAACACATTCTCATTTCTTTAGGGCCCATGCTGTTGATTTAGAAACTATTTCTCAGGGACCTAAAGGGTTTCAGCATCCACCTCCAAAAATCCTTTGCCTTCCAACAGGGAAGCTAGGTCATTAGAGAGATGGGGGAAAAGGTCTACACCTCCACTACTTTATCTATGAGAGCTCTGAATTGCCTCTTTCATATGTTTCAATATCAGGATTACCTGTTAGATGATTTACAGAAAACATTGGCCTCTCCTGATCCTTTAGACAGGAAGTCTTTGCAGGAAGCTGTACATAATTCTCAGCAAGTCAGCAATCACTTTCTGCAGTGTGGATATGATGCATTGGAAGCTTCATGTAGGGCAGCTATGACAGGGGCTGTCATTCGTAGGCATGCATGGTTAAAAGAACAACCACTACCAGATCATGTTAAGGCAAAACATCTTGATGCACCCTTGGAAAAGAACAAGCTTTTTGGTGCTAATGCTAAAGATGTGTTAAAGTCCATCGAGGAAAAAGCAAAATCAGTTCAGACAGTCAAAGATTTCCTCCAGGTTCAGCCACCCAGATTCAGCAGGAATTGGCCTTCTAAAAACTGGTCCTTTCCTAATCCTGAAAGATTTCAAAGGGGTAAAAATAGGTGTGGCCGAGGAAGAGGACAATACAGAGGTTCCTACAGGGGATGACCGTGACAATCAGCAAACCAAAGAAGTGACACAGGGGTCTCCCCTGCCCCACAGGGACAATCTCAATGACTTTCCTCTACTTCCGCTGACCAAGGAGCAAATAGAAGCTCCCTTGGGCGGAAAATTATTTCTGTTTTCAGACAATTGGCACAGATTGACAAAGGACAAATGGATTTTGGACATTATAGACCAAGGTTACAGGTTCCACTTTCATACCTTACCAAGAAAACAAAGCATGCCAAACCTACCACAAAACCAGAGGGCAGAGGCTATCAAGCAAATTTCTCTGCTTGCTCAGATCAAAGCAATAGAAAGAGTTCCACAACAAGAACAAGGCCAGGGGTTTTACTCAAGACTGTTCCTTGTTCCAAGAAAAGAAACTCAATGGAGACCAATGCTGGATTTGTCCGCATTAAACACTTTTCTCATAGTACCAAAGTTCAAAATGCTGACTCTACAGCAACTCCTTCCCATGCTGGGCAAGGGGTCTTGGCTGATTACTCTGGACCTCAAGGAGGCATACCTGCATGTCCCTATCAGACACAGTTGCAGAAGATACCTCAGATTTCTTGCAGGGCCAGAGCATTATCAATTCTTAGCATTGCCATTTGGCTTATCTACTGCGCCCAGAGTATTCACAAAATGCCTGACTTCAGTAATTGCTCATTGCAGGCTCCAGGGGATCCAAATTTACCCATACCTGGACGACTGCCTCATACAAGCGGACGACAAATTGATTTTGACAAAAAACTTGAACTATGTCATACAATTGCTACAGGCTCTGGGATACACAGTCAACTTCCAAAAGTCAAGACTTCAGCCATCCCAGCAAATAACCTTCTTAGGAGCCAAACTAGACACAGCCTCTCAAATGGCTTACCTGACAGAAGACAAGCAAGAGAAGTTAACTCATTATTTCAAAGGTTTGGCAAAGCTCACCCAGATGACTGCAAGGAGATTCCTACAGGCCCTGGGTTACATGGCATCCTGCATTCTCCTGGTTCCATTAGCAAGACTACACATGAGAAAGCTTCAATGGTACCTAAAAAGCCTATGGTCTCAGCACAGCAACAACCTAGAGACAACCATACCGCTCATTCCATGCCTACAAAAGGAATTCCTATGGTGGGCCTCGGTAAGCCAGGCAAACACAGGTATGTCATTCAAAAAACCTCAGATAACACAGACGCCTCAGACCTTGGATGGGGGGCGCACATGGAGGGCAGATGTATACAAAGACAATGGTCTCCAAAGGAAACACATCTGCATATCAACCAAAAGGAAATGCTGGCAGTAATGCATGCCATCGAGGCCTTTCGACAACAACTTCAGCAAGGCCATCTACTGATACGGACAGACAACACCACTGTGATGTGGTACATAAACAAGCAGGGGCGCACCCATTCTTACCCCCTTTGCAGACTGACAATGAATCTTTGGGAAAAATCACTGAGCCTGAACATACAGTTGCAATCCCAGTTTGTTCCAGGCAAAGACAATGTGCTGGCGGACAGCCTAAGCAGGAATTTCATAGACCCACACGAGTGGAGGTTACATCCAAAAATCTTCATACAACTCACCTCGACATGGGGCAGGCCAGAAGTGGATTTATTTGCCTCCCACCTCAACCATCATCTACAAAAATTCTGTTCAAGGACATATCATCCACAAGCATGGAAAATAGATGCCCTTTCATTCAACTGGAACTTCCTAAAAATCTATGCATTCCCACCTCTGCCACTGATGACCACAGTATTGCTAAAGATCAAAGCAGAGAGGCCCAAGGGGATCCTAATAGCTCCAGACTGGCCAAGACAACACTGGTATCCACTACTACGGAGCATATGTCACAACAAAAAGTGGGCCCTTCCCCAATGGTCCCTACTTTTGACTCAACACAACTTCAAAACAGTACATCCCAACCTTCAGACGCTGCAGCTAACAGCTTGGGAGATCCCATGAATAACCTCAATCTATCTCTCTGCAAGGAAGTTCAGCGGATATTAACAGAAGCTCGAAGACCATCCACCAGAAAGGTTTACTTAGCAAAATGGAAGAGATTCAGAATTTGGAATACCAGTAAGGGACATGATGCATCATTATTGAACATCCCACTCATCCTGGATTATTTGGCAGATATGCTACAGAATGGACTCTCATATTCTTCCATAAAGATACATGCTTCAGCTATTTCAGCTAGATATAACACTGATCCGCCTGTGTTTTCACATCCTTTGTTAAGGCAATTCCTCAGGGGAATCAAGAATATTAAGCCACCAAGAAAGGCTCCAGTACCAGCTTGGGACCTCAACTTTGTCCTAGAAAAACTGACTCTACCTCCCTTTGAGCCAGCAGCTTCTGTGGACTTACAATTTCTCTCATGGAAGACAGCTTTCCTGTTGGCAATTACCTCAGCAAGAAGGGTTTCGGAACTACAGGCCCTAATGGCAATACCACCATTCATAATCTTTCACAGAGACAGGGTCTCCTTAAGAACCAACCCTACCTTTATGCCAAAGGTGGTATCTAGGGTTTCTTTAAATCAAGCTCTTCACCTGCCTACTTTCTTTCCCAATCCTGAGAGCAAAGGGGAAAGACTGTTGCATACCTTGGACATTCACAGACAACTTCGCTACTACCTGGACAGAACCAAGACCAGTAGGAAGTCTGATCAACTTTTTGTAGCTTACGCCCCTGGAGTACAAGGAAAAGCAATTTCCAAACAGACTATTTCAAAATAGATTGGACATTGCATCAGATTTTGTTATTCCTTCCATGGGAAGAGTGTTCCAGCCAATGTCAGACCACACTCCACCAGAGCTACAGCCACCTCTACAGCATTCTTAAGAGGGGTGCCTACAAAAGACATTCTAGAAGCTGCTACATGGAGCTCCGTGCATACATTCTCCAAACACTACAATCTCCCTTTATACTCCAGATCCAGAGCAGGCTTTGCTTCGGCAGTCCTGCAGGGTTTGATTGCCACACAATCTCCTTCCTAGAGCATTCCTCCTCCCCCAGCTAAGCTATGGTATTCAACCCATATGTTATGACTGCAGTTGCATTCTTGAAGGACATAGTACAGTTTTGTACCTACCATAAATGTAGATGCCCGATAGATATGCAACTGCAGTCGGATTTTCCCTCCCTCCTTCCCCTCTATGCCTTGGGTCCACTCCTATCCCTGTTACTCTTAGCTGGGGATATCTGTTATGGTGTATCTGTTTATTGCTTACTTATTTGTCTGGAATCCTGTTTTTGTCTTCCAATTTGATTACAGCCTTCCTTGGAGGGCACCTGGCATCTGGGGCAAGAAACACTGAAGAAAATGGCGTCGGCTGATGCTTATATACTCCAGCCACCCTGACGTCGGAGAGAAATGCGACATCAGCCGACGTCGGACCCAGACTTTGGAATCCGGCTGACCGAGGGCTGCCTGAGGCAGGACAACCCATATGTTATGACTGCAGTTGCATATCTATCGGACATCTACATTTATGGTAGGTACAAAACTGTACTTTTCGGACCCAGGGAGGGCTTCTTCCTTGCTGGGTGCCAAGGCGGTACGCTTTCCATTGGTTCTCTCCAAGGATTGAGACCCCAGCCCATCTTCTCAGATTCCACCCAGACCCCGCTGCATTTGACGTCTTCTCCCTTCATCCTGTCTCAAGGACAGCCTGTGCCAGAGGACCCCCAGGTTATTCCCTCTGAGGAACCCCCTGCGGCTCACAAGTCCTCTTGGGAGTGTCCCACTGAACAGGGCAACTGTAAGCGCAAGTGCAGAAGGAGGCACTTGGACTCCCAGAGTCTCTCACTATGGACACAGACTTAGAGGAAGGAGAAGGTTCCCCCAGGTCACCTCCCAAAGATGTCTCCTTCAGAAACATCATGGAGATTCTCCGCCAGAGGGGAGGTTGGTCAGCCCCAAAACCTTCTACGGATGAGTCCGTGTTCATGGAGGCCTTTGGCACTAGCCCATCTACTTCCTGGGTGTCCCTGCCAGTGGATCCCTTGGTGGTCCTTATCACCATGCAGGCATGGAAGGAGCCTGACACCGTACAGCCTATCCCCAAATGCCCTAACATGATTCTGTTTCCTCCCACCGACAGACAACTGTGGTATAAAGGAGCCTCCATTGACGCTATGGTGGTCACAGCAGCCACCAAGAAGGAACTAGCACAAGAGAGTTCCTCAGTCCACCCTCCGGACAAGGAGTCCAGGTCGGTGGATAGGTTTGGGAAGCATGTTTATTCATTAGCGACTTTTTCTATCTGTGCGCTGAACTATTTGGCACATGTTATCCGACTTCAGTGAGACCTTGTCTCAGAATTGACTGAGTCGCCTACAGAGTCCTTATAGCAGCAGGACAAACAGCTGTTCTCCATGAAAATGTCCACTCTGAAGTCGGTATCAACCATGTCCATGCATCTCCTTTCGCATGCTTTGGAAGGGGCGGCTAGAATGGCTGGGACAGGCGTAACACCTGGCTCAGGTTATCAGTTTGCAGACCCTTTCAAGGCATCATTTATTAATGCCCCCAATGATGGTTCCTCCCTTTTTGGGAAGACGGTGCGTGACACTCTTCTCCAGAGTGAAAAAGACAGGAAGACTTTGTCTGCCATCGGGATCCGCTTCACTAACCCTCAGTGGTTCTTTTCTAGGAATCAGAGGGCAAAAGAAGATGTGGTTCCGGAAATCTCAGTTTTCCCGAGAGTCTCAGGACAACTATTCCCCTAGAGGCAGAGGGGGACAGGATCGACGTTGACCCAGAGGTAGAGGGTGTCCTAGGAATTTCGGGTCTAGAGAACCTTTTTCTGACAAGCCTGCCCAACAGCCCTGAGGGGTTGCCCGACTGTCCTACTCTGGAGGCAGTCGGGGGGAGTTTGGCATTGCACCCAGCGGTATGGGAGTCCATAACTGCAGATCGTTGGGTGCTACAAATAATATCCAGAGGCTACACTATCCCATTTGTTGCCCTGCCGGGGCCTAAAATACACCTCCCGGATGTTCCACCCACTCACAGGGAGGCCGCAGCTTTAGAGGTTTTAAAGCTACTTCAAAAACAAGCCATTGAACCGGTCCCCTTCGGCCAGTCTGGATTAGACATTTACTCCAGGTTCTTTTTAGTGCCAAAAAAGACGGGGACCTTAGGCCCATTTTGAACCTGTCAACCTTGAACCTGTCCGTCACCAAAGAAAAGTTCCGGATGGCCACCTTACAGTCCATTCTACCTTATCTCCGAGAGTGCGACTGGACATGCTCATTAGACCTCCAGGGTGCCTACTACCATATCAAAGTTCACAGAAGCTCCAGGAGGTTTCTTCGCTTCCAGCTGGGAGCCAGTCACTTCCAGTTCAGAGCTCTACCCTTCAGTCTCACCACAGCCCCCAGGGTGTTCACCAAGGTAATGGCAGTCATAGCTCACCTGAGGCTTCAGGGAATTCAGGACTTTCTGTACCTGGACACCCTCTACCTCTTCGCTTAGTCCACCAAGCATCTTCTGTGTCTGGCCCGAGACTACTTTCTTCTCTTGGCAGATCGATTGGGGATTACAGTCAATGTTCACAAATCCCAGTTGCAACCAGTACAAGTTCTAGACTCCATCGGGGGCATGGCTAGACACTTTGCAGCTAAAAGTTTTCTTAACACCAGAAAGGATCTTACATCTCAGGTGTCACATAGCTCAAATAGTGAACCTCACATTTCCAAAGGCGAGCGATGTTCTCTGGGCTCTGGGCTTCATGGCTGCCTCTATATCTATTCTTCCTTGCGCACGCCTTCATATGCGGGTTCTTTAATGGATTCTGGCGGTCCAGTGGTTGCGGCTGGACCTGCCCATGGATTTTCTGATCAGGATCAGTCACATCTGCAGGACGTCCCTCCTTTGGTGGCTAAGTTCACCGGAGGTTGGAGCGGGATGCCCCTTCGTGTCATCCCCAGTCCAAGCCACAGTTACCATGGATGCCTCCCAACTCAGGTGGGGGAACATTGTTTGGGGAGGACAGTCCAAGAAATGTGGTCCCAGACAAAGACCAAGTTGCACATAAATGTTCTACAGATGAGGGCAGTGCTTTTAGCAGTGAGAGCCTTAAACACTATCCTCCCTCTCTGAATGATTGCAATTCAGTCAGACAACATGTCAGTTGTCTGGTACGTCAACAAACAAGGGGAAACCAGATCCTATCCCCTGTGTCGCGAGGCCATGAGAGTGTGGGAGTGAGTGACTTCCACCGGTCGGTTTCTAATTGCAATGCACATCCTGGGACACTCCAACATTTTAGCTGTTGGTGGTGCATTATGGGTAGGGGAGGAGCTCGGAGCTTGGACCAGATGCTAGAAAATAATTTGCCAGCACGGATCCAATATGGATCCGAATACCCAATCTATCTAATCTCTCATCCTTCGGGTGCCTGCCCGCCCAACCTGGACATCCTCAAGCTGACAGCTTTGTTGCTCCAGTTCCATTGATTGCCAGGACTCCCGGTCTTTCATCCCCTGTAAAATCTATACTAGTGGCCTCTCTCAAAGCTTCCACTAGGAAAGTTTATTGCAGTAAATGGAAGCATTTTTCCATTTGGGCCTCTCACAGGAACCTGGATCCTTTTACAGCCCCTGTTCCGGTGGGGTTAGATTTTTTTACCAGTATCTTTCAGCAAGGAGCTAGCTTCTCCACGGTGAAAGTACAGTTGGCAGCCATATCTAATTTTCATGTTGGGGAAGATAACATCTCCTTAGCTTCTTCTAGGTTGTGTAAGGCTTTTCTCAAAGGCACTTTTCTTTTGCGTCCTCCTGTCAAAGATTTGGTGCCTCCTTGGGACCTTACCTTCATCCTCCAAGCATTGGTGGCTCCCCCCTTTGAATCTTCAGCTTCAGTGGATCTAAAATTTTTGTCTTGGAAGACAGCCTTTCTAGTGGCCATTACATCAGCCAGGAGGGTTTCTGAGCTTCAGGCTTTGTCTGCTGTGCCTCCTTATTTGGCCTTCAATAAGGGTAGGGTATCTCTCCGTACAAATCCTTCATTCTTACCCAAAGTGGCATCTAAATCAAACATAAACCAGTCTATTAATCTACCCATTTTCTTTCCCAATTTCCAAAACAAGAGTGAATATAAACTTCACTTGTTAGATGTTCATAGACAACTTTGTTTCTATCTTCATAGAACTTCATTCTGCAAGTCCAACCAATTGTTCATTTCCTTTTCCAAACCTCTTTTGGGAAAGACCATTTCCAAAATTTCATTAGCTAGATGGATCACTCTTTGCATTTTGTATGTTTACAAAGCAAAAGGTTGATCTCCTCCTGGTATAAATAAAGCTCACTCTACCAGGTCCATTGCGACTTCTGCTGCGTTTTGGTCTAGGGTTTCTTTAGATGACATTTGCGCAGCAGCAACTTGGGCAAATTCACATACCTTCATTTCTCATTATAAATTAGACCTGATTTCCAGAGGAAGAGCATCCTTTGGCTCTGCGGTGCTCAGGAATATCCTTCCATGAGGGCCTCCCAGGATTTAAGTAGCTGGGGACCCTGTCCCACAGGTTGCAGATAAAATGAAGTTAACTACTTCAGATAAAGAAGTTATGTACTCACCATAACGTTCCATCTGAGTAGTTATACTTCATTTTCTGCAACCTTCCCTCCCTCCGCCCCCCTGACCTTATCATATCCATAAGTATGTTGGGTTCTTTGGGCTGAGTTGCTAATGTGTATAGTTGCAGCAAACTCGATCTGAGGGAAGGCAGGAGATGGTGGTGCATTATGGGTAGGGGAGGAGCTTGGAGCAGATGCTAGAAAATAATTTGCTGGCTCGGATCCAATATGGATCTGAATACCCACAGGTTGCAGAAAAATGAAGTATAACTAGTCAGATGGAACATTATGGTGAGTACATAACTTCTTTTTTCTGAAAGTCCCCATCTTTCACATGTTGACTTTACCCACCCTTCTCCCACTCTTACTTCCTCAGGCCTTTATGATGTTATTAGACATCAATGATGCCTACCTTCAGGTTCCTTTCAGAATCTCGAATGGCTGAAAACCCAAATGTCATATGATCGAGACCATATAATTGAATTTTCAGAAGCTCGAAATTCTGAACGGAGATCTGCATACAGCGCAGAGATTTCCCTTTTCCTTGCTGTAGTGTGATCTCAAGTTGGTATATTTAATAGCAGGGGTGCAGGGGGGCTTGCCCCCCTGCAGAAATGTTTTATTTATTTATTTATTTTTTGGATTACTTTCAGGGTTTCAAGCTTTTGAACACTCTATCATATGGTCTCGACCATATGACATTCGGGTTTTCAGACGTTTGAGATTCTGAAGTGAATCCCTACCCTTCATATCCCCATTCACTTCTGGTTCAGGAAATTTCTTCGCTTTTGTGCTGCTTCCTCACATTTCCAATTTTGTACTTTACCCTTTGCTCTGTCTACAGCACCGAGGGTCTTCACAAAATGCTTAGCTCCTGTCATATCTTACTGCAGACTACAGGGTGTACAGATTTTTCCTTACCTAGACTATGTTCTCATCCAGGCCCCTTCCCCAGACATCCTTCAGGAGGATCTCTCCTTCATGGTGCCTCTCCCCTGCAGAGTCTAGGTTTCACAATAAACTATCAGAAGTCTATCCTGACCCCTTCCCAAGACCACATTTTTCTGGGATGCAGGATTCAAACTATCAGGATGATAGCCTCCTTACCTTCAAAAAAGGTCCAGTCCCTTTGCTCCTATTTCCAGGAACCCTTGCCCTTTCAATTTCTGACTGCAGGGGACTTTTTGCACCTCCTGGGGTTCATGGCCTCAACAATTCTTATGCTGCCTTTAGCCAAGTTGCACATGAAAGTTCCAGTGGTTCTTGAGGACAGTTTGGATGCTACACTCCCATCCTCTGGACTTTGCTATCCCACTCCTGCCCTTCTTGAAAAGGGAGTTAGACAGGTGGATACTTCAGGTGGCAAGGAATCCAGGTCTACCCTTACAATCACCTCTTCCCACTCAGGAGTTGTACATGGATGCTTCAGATACTGGATAGGGTGCAGCACTGGATTCCTGAAAGGTCAGAGATGTCTAGTCTCCAACCCAAACAAAGGAGCACATCAACATGAAGGAAATGAGGGCCTTGATTTTTTCCCCCTAAATCTTCAAGCCTGTGCTTTCCCCAGGAGTCCTAAGGTGGTTCACAAACAACACCACTCTGGTTTGTCAACAAACGGGGGGGGGGGGAGTCTTATCTCCTGCGAAGACTAGCTTTACAGGCCTGGGAACTAGGATTGCAGAGTTAATTCTCTCCAGCCTGTCTACATTCCCTCATCTCAGTGTTGTGGCAAATACATACAGCAGGTCCATGACTCAATCCCATGAATGGATGTTACACAGTGATGTGTTTCTGGATCTGGTACATCAGTGGGGTATACCTCAGATCTCTTTGCCTCCCCCATGAACAGACAACTTCCCAAATTTTGTGCCACTATTCTGCATCCCTTGGCGTGGAAGGTGGATCCTCTTTCCTTTTCTTGGAAGGGGATGTTTCTGTATGCATTCCCCCCTTCCCACTACTCCAAAAGGTCCTGCTGCTGAAGATCCAGCGGGAACAACCAAAAGTTTTGCTGGTGACCCCCTTTTGGCCATGACACCATTGGTTCCCCTCCTCCTGCATTTAGCCAAGGGCTGTAATCACAAGTTATCCCACAAGATGGACCTACTCTCACAGGACAAGGGAACTCTAGTACATTCACAGATGTCAACTCTAAACCTGACTGTGTGGGTGATGGGGTTTTGATTCCATTCAGACACCTTTTTTGTGAGGATGTGCTTCAGGTTCTACAGGAGGCCAAAAAAACCCACTATTAGGAAATCCTGTGTCTCCAGATGGAAGTAGGTTTCCATCTGGTATCTCAAAAAGATTTTACAACCACTGTTAGGACAAAACCACTGGAACATCCACTGTGTGTGAATTAATGAAAAATGGGGGCTGTCTTACTCTTCAGTTAAAGCCCATATTTCTGCTGTCTCTGCTTGTCTGCCTATGTTATCACCCTTGGCATCTAGGTTGGAAGTTAAACTCTTCTTAAAAGGCACCTGTTTGTTTTGTATCACCCAAGGGCCCTGGGTTAACCTGTTTCCAAGCAGGCCATCTCCTCTTGGATTTCTAAAGTTCCCTCTCTGTTATTTAGCCAATAGAAAGAGCCTTTCTTCTCCTGAGAGGGCACATTCCACTAGGACAGTGTCCTCCTCGGGAGCCTTCTTTAAAGGCTTGGACACTTGCTCTATCCTGGAGGCAGCTACCTGGCCTTCTGTTCATACATTCACCAGACAGTATAAACTAGATGTCATCTCCAGGTCCAGGGCTGGGTTTCCAGAGCTGTTTTGCATAGTTTTGTGGAAAATGCTTCTGCTCCTCCACCCAACTCTTCCTGTGCATGAGCTTTGGCAGTCTCCCTCATGTTATGAATACTGCAGCATATTAATAGAAGGACAGAATAGTTGTGTAAAATCTTACCATAACTTAGATGTACTGCTGCAGTATTACTTACCCCCCCTGCCTTCCCCCTGATGCTTGCCTAGCCCCTGGTGGCATGTTTTCCTCAACTAAGATCAGGCTGGTGCTTTGTGGCATTGAGTTCTGAGGTTGGTACGTGCTGATGTCTGCTTATGTATGCTTATGTCATCTGTTTATGGCCGTACGCTAGCTGATGTCAGGTGTTGCATGTACCTCGCAGCAGCATTAGACTTTTGTATACTGGACAGATGTACGAGTCATCCGGGGGCAGACTCCCTCATGATGTTCTTCATGTTTCACTGTTGCAGTCATTACATTTGGGTAATCTGCTGGCAGGTTGCCCTCAGTCGGCCTGATTAACAAAGTCTTGGGTCCTGCGTCAGTTGCTGTCCCTTCTTCCATGACATCAGGTTATCAGGGGGTATAAAACATGCAGCCGATGCCATTACATCAGTCTTTCTTGCCTTGCGGTGCCCAAAGCAGAAGCAGTTCGCAAGTGCCGGTTGGCTGACTCCCGAAATTGTCATTTTCGATTTTCAGAACCAAAGTCTTCAACTTAAAGCTAAGTACCCCATTGGGGAAACTTTTTCTTGCTCCTTACCGATGTCAGTAAAAGGTAATAATTGCATTACTTGTGGAAAGCAAATACCTCATAAAGATTTTCATTCGTACTGTATTCCTTGCCTAGACCCTGACTATGAAGTTCCTTGCTGTCGGTTTTGTGCTTTTATTTAATCAGCGCACTATCTGTTGTCAGTACGTTTTTGCCTCTAAATATATCGGTTCTCGGTTTAATTATCTAGAAATGTCATCGGTTAGCTATCCAACTACCGGGATTCCAAAAAAAATGCAAAAAAAAAGACAGAGACAGGCCGCCGAGGTTCAAAACTGCCGACAATGCTTCAACTAAGCCAGTTGCCAGTTCGCTGGTACTCAGTGAGGGGCTTTTGCAGCCTCTGATACCTGCTACTTCTGATTCGCAGGCCTCTACTGAGACCCATTCAGAGTCCAGTATGCCACGAGATGCTTTGAATATGGAACCTGCAGATTTCTCTACCTTGGATGGGTCTGGAGCCGCTGTGCAGGCACCGGCATCTGATGGTGTATTCAGGCCTACAGACTTGCATATTAAATCTACACCGCCTTCATTACTAAGGCCTAAATCTCGATCTATGTCTAAAAAAACGATGCCCAGGCCACATGTTCAGGCCCCATGCCTAAAAAACAAATTATCAAAATGGCTGAAGATCTAATTACTCTAATCAGGGGTAGTCACCCCCCCCCCCCCAAGAGGCCTAGGGCTGAGTTTGATTATGAATCTTCTGATCAGGATTCTGTTTCTTCTGACTCTTCTAATGACCTGGATTTGTCCATACCTACTTATGAGGATTTTGATGCAGAGGAGTCCAATTCCTCTGCTTCCCCTCCTGAGAATTTTTCTTTTGGGGAAACTTTACATACTTTACGGGAGCATTTCCACTTGGAAAGTCAGGAATTTTCTGATTCAAAAAAGAGGCTTAGGGATTTCCTCCTTCTACCTCAGCATAGGATTTTGGCTATACCTCCTGTACTAGACATTGTTGATGATGTGTTCTCTGAATCCAGTCTGGCCCCTGATTCTCTGCTTCTGGCTCCTACTAAACCTGACAGATACTATAGGGTTCCTGAGTCCCACAAGTTCCTTTTCAAAAATCCTGTTGCAGATCCAGAAACCATTTCTCGGGGGTCCAAGGGCATTAAGGCTTCTGCTAAAAATCCTACCCCTTCTGATAGAAATTCCAGGGTGCTGGATAGATGGAGTAAAAAGGTTTATACTTCTGCAACCTTGGCAATCAGAGCTTTAAACTGCCAATTTCATATGTTAAAATATCAGCAGCATGTTATTGGACTACTTAAACAGAAAATGATGTTGATTCTTGACTGTGCGCAAAATAAAGATTTACAGGATTTAATGCATTCTGCTGAACAAGTTGGAAAACATACTTTGCAATGTGGTTTTGATTCCTTAGAGGCCTCCTGCAGGGCTGTTGTTACTGCGTCTGTGCTTAGAAGTCATGCTTGGCTTAAGGAGCAATCTTTGCCTGATCATGCCAAAGCTAAATTGTTGGATGCTCCTTTAAATCAAGACCACCTGTTTGGCAATAAAGCTGAAGAAGTTCTAAAAAAGATGGAAGATAAAGCTAAATCTATGCAAATCTGTTAAGGATTTCTTACAAGTGCAACCTCCAAGACTTAGTAGGCACTGGCCTACTAAGAATTGGTCTTTTCTAGCCCCTTCCAGATCCTCTCAAGCCAAACCCAGACACAGCAAAAAACCCAGGTTTCAGTCCCAGGGGACTCTCAGAACTAAGCAGTGGGGGGCCTCCACTTCCAAATCTGGAAATAACAAGACACCCCCCTATGGTAAACATTCTCAATGACTTCCTTTTAAAATTACCAAGTACTTACCTTTTAACTGCCCCTTTGGGGGGAAAGATTGCTCTTCATGCAAAAAACTGGGAACTCATAACCCAGGGCAAATGGGTTTTGAATATAGTGTTCAAGGGATTTCATTTCCACACGTTGCCAATACCAAACGGGTGGACAGACCTGCCCCCAAATCAGTGGGCAGAGACTCAAAAACAAGTACTTTCCCTCTTAAGCATGGGGGCTATTCAACCGGTACCAGAAGAGGAAAAGGGACAAGGTTTCTATTCCAGGCTTTTTCTAGTACCCAGAAAAGACAAATCAAGGCGTCCAATCCTGGACCTGTCTACTCTAAAAAAACACGTTACTGGAGATTCCAAAATTCAAGATGCTGACTCTTCACCAGTTACTTCCTATGCTAGGCAAAGATGCCTGGTTGGGAACTCTAGATTTAAAAGAAGCATACCTGCACATCCCAATCAGGGAATCTTGCAGAAAGACACCTATGCTTCAAAGCAGGCTACTTGCATTATCAGTTCTCTGTACTGCCCTTTGGCTTGTCTACTGCACCCAGGGTATTCACAAAGTGCCTGGCTCCAGTTATTGCATTTTGCAGGCAAAGAAATATTCAAATATATCCATACTTGGACGATTGTCTAATTCAGGCAGAAAACCAGGGCATACGTCTAAATCATCTGGCATTTGTAAAAAAGGGTTCTAACTTGTCTGGGATACACCATAAACGAAAAAAAAATCACAACTGGTACCCTGTCAACATATTACATTCCTGGGTGCAAGCTTGAATACAACTGCCCAGATGGCTTTCCTCATGCCAGAGAAGCAAATTCATTTGGTAACTTACTTCAAACAAGTGGCCACAAAAACCCTGCTATCTGCAAGACAAATACTGCAAGCTTTGGGGTTCATAGCCTCCTGCATTCTTCTAATTCCATATGCAAGACTGCATATGAGGAAACTACAGTGATATTTAAAAAATCTATGTAGTCAACATTGTCACAGCCTGGAAACAATGATTCCTATCATACCTTGCCTATGCCTGCAGTTCCTATGGTGGGTAAAGGCCAGCCACCAAAACAAGGGACTGCCATTCACACTACCCCCTGCCACCCAAACCCTAACTATAGATGCATCAGACTATGCATGGGGGGCTCACCTGGCAGGGAAGTGCATTCAGGGCAAATGGAACCCAAATCAAATGCACCTACATATCAATCAAAAAGAAATGTTAGCTGTACAGAATGCTCTGACAGCCTTCAAGGACTACATTTTTCCAGAACAACTAATGGTAAAGACGGACAACACCATGGTTATGTGGTACATAAACAAGCAGGGAGGTACACATTCCTACCCCCTCTGCAGACTAGCCATGGTTCATAGGCAAGTACTAGGCTATCTGCCCAAGGGCATTTATAAGCCTGGCCAGAATGTGTTGGCTTTCGCCAGCACCTTAGATTAGTTCGCAGCGCCAATGTCCAACAGAGCCATCAGTTCCCTGCACCACTGTCCAGCAGAGCCATCAGTTCCCTGCACCACTGTCCAGCAGAGCCAATGCAGTGATCCCCGGGGTAAATTTTCTGTTTCCCATCCACCCGTCAAGGTTTCTCTTGAAGAGTGTTAGTGAGGGGCTCTGCCTGATGTGTATTGGAATCCTGTTCCAAAGCATGGGGAGTCTCTGGGATAGGAATCTATCCCTCCAGCATGTCCTATTTATTGTTGTGGTGAGGTTTATATCTGTAGAGCATGTGGCTCTCTTGTATTTGTTTTTTTTTAGGTGGAGCATGTCCATCAATTCTGGGTTGGACATGGCCTTGTATGTCAGGCAGAGATCACCTCTGAGTAAGCGGTATGTAACTGAGTACAGCTGGAGTTTCTTGAGTTGGGCTGCATAGGGCATCTGTTTGAGGCCAATAATCCTCTTGGTGAGGTACTTTTGTGGCCTTTTCAGCTGTTGCAGGTGTCCATTAAGGTACATCCCAAATGGGGCATTGTATTCTATGATGGGTCTAATGAGTGATGAGTAGAGAGGCACAATAACCTCTTTTATTCTAGATGCGAACCCTTTTGTGATTAGGTGGGCCCCATAGAAGGATTTTCTAACCACCTTGGCAATATGATTATCAAAGGAAAGATTACTATCTACTTGGGTCCCCAGATCCCTTATTACATTTTCTGTATTTAGGGGACTACCACCTATGTGGTAGTTCATGGGTACTTTGTTTTTTCCAAAGGGGATGACTATGCACTTTTTGGCATTTAGTTTGAGGCCATGATTTTGACACCAGGTATCCGTCGCAATGAGACCCTTCTGGAGGGTGTCTGTATCAGCCGGAGAATCAATTATGTTCCCTAGTTTGCAGTCGTCTGTGAACTTGGTCAGCCATAGCCCTCCTATGCTTGCCTGTACCTCTGAGAAGTATATACCGAACAGGAGGGGTCCTAGGACTGAGCCCTGGGGAATGCCACTTGTAACCAGTTTAGAGTCGGACATAGAGCCTTCAACTCTCACCATGTGGGTTCTATCCATGAGCCAGTTGGCAACCCATCTCGTGATGTAGGGGTTTATGTTCAAGCTGGTGAGCTTGTCTATAATACTAGAATGGGGAATGGTGTCAAAAGCCTTTGCGAGGTCTAGGTAGGCTGTGTGGAACTCCTTTCCCTCGTCTAATGCCTTGGCAACCGTCTCAAAGAAGTCCACCAGGTTTAGGAGGCATGATCTGCCCTTAACAAAACCAAACTGGGTAGGGTCCAAGGTTTGGAGGTTCCCAATGTCTCTGTTAATGAGTTCCATAGCCTTGCAGACCAGGCTAGTCAGACTTATAGGGCGATAGTTCCCGGGGTCTGTTGTGGCTCCACCTTTGTGGAATGGGATAACTGTTGCTGTGCCCCACTCTATGGGTATGTAGCCTGTAGAGAGGCTGAGTTTGAACAGTGTGTTTAGGTGAGGGGTTAGTTCATTTTGGAGCTCTTGTAAGACACAGCCTGGGACCCCGTCCGCTCCCATTGAAGCTGTGTATTTGGCTTTGGATAGGGCTGTTTTAACCTGTGCATCGGTGATTGATGAGGCCCTACATTCTTCTGGTATGCTTATGGGCCATTTAGGGGGTGAGAGGGGGGTGAAGTTTGCACTAAACCTGTCTGCCAGAATGTTTGCAATATCTGTCAGTTCAGTGTATTTTGTGCCATTCTGCACTAACTCAGAGCAGATCTGAGAGTTTCCACTTAGGTTCTTGATATAGCTAAAGAATGTTTTGTGGTTATCTTTGGAGTCATTGGCAATTTTTCTTTCAAAACTAGCCTTGGATGATTTAATGAGGGATCATAGTTTCTTGCTGATACTGATCAGGGATGTCTTTCCTTCTTGGGAATTTACTCTTTTCTGTACTAGTTTCCTCCTCCTGTTGTATAGCTTGTTTATGGCAGGGGTCCACCAGACTGGTTTCCTTTTCTTGGAGGAGTGAGTCTTGGTTTTACTTGGGATAGCATGATCCATGCATTCCTGCAGATGCTCATAGAGTGCCTTTGTAAAGGTTTCAGCAGCTTGGACTGCATTGTCCTTTAGCATGGAGGCTGTGAACCTTTCCACCTCGGTCTTAAGTAACGTGAAGTTTGCTTTTGAAAAGTTTTTCATGGTGGTTTCCATGACGGGAGTGGGGGTGGAAAGTGGATATCCAGAGTGATTAGTCTATGGTCTGATCTAACCAGCGAGGGGTTGACCTCCGGTGTGGAACACCAGTCGCCCATGTTGGTGATGACCAGGTCCAATATGTTGTTCCCCCTGGTGGGAGTGTTGACCAGTTGATCCAGGGCGTTTGAGTTTATAAATTCTAGGAAGCGTTGGGCAAGGGAGTTAGTACTTGAGTAGTTCTCCCAGTTTATGTTTGGGTAATTGAAATCACCCAGTATTAAGGTGTTTGGTAAGACCTTCATATTTCCCAGTGTCTCCAGAAATGCGGAATGGGGGTCCTGGGCCATGGTGGGTGATCTGTAACAAGCTACAATTTGGATTGCAGTTTTGCCTATTGTTAGTTGCACATGGATGATCTCTGATGCATTGTGCTGCACCACTAACCCGGAGGTGTGGGTATCCTTGATGAATATGGATACACCCCCGCCTTTTGTGTTTCGGTCCTGGTTCTGTGGCTGAAAGGTATGGTATGGGTTATAGCCTAGTAGTGCTGGGGTGCTCTCAGGAGCCTTAAACCAAGTTTCTGTTACTGCACAGATGTCAATGTTCTCCATACTGACGAGTGCCTCGAGTGCGTGCATTTTGAGGTTTAGACTTCTGGTGTTGAGTAGCATTACCCTCAGTTTTTGGTTACTTTTGTGCTATTTATGGTGGTGGGTTTGTCTTTTGAGCCTTGCCTAAAAAAGGTACTATGGGGACGGCAAGAGCCTTGGCCAGTATTCGAAAGCCTAAGGGTGACAGGTGCAAGCCATCTCTTGCGAAGCAACGTGGCTTGTCGTGCATGTCATCCCAGGCGGACAGATACTGGATCCCCTTTGAATGACACCAGAAACTTAGCCAATTGTTGAAATTGATCATTTTTTCTTTATACTGTGGCATCATTCTTGGTGAGTGCAGGATGCTACTCTGGGTCAGGGTCATACCGGCCTGAGCTACATGATCAGAGAGCTCTTCCATGTCTCTCTTCATGTAGTCCAGGGAGGTACGTCTCAGGTCATTTACACCAACATGGACAATGACAGAGTTGTATTTGTACTTGTTCTGGAGTGACCTGAGTGCTTGTGTTATGTGGCGGATCCTGGCACCTGACAGGCAGTTAACTGTAACCTTCTCCAGCCTAGTTAGTGGGACATCAGTATGCCTGATAGAGTCACCTATTACTAGTGTGTTGGGTATGTTATTTTGCGTTAAGGGCTGTGATTGCGTGGCACACTGATTATGTGAAGTATGTGTTTCATGGTTGGTGATGGGGTGTGGAGGTTGCTTGGATGTCTACTTTGGAGGTCTCTGTTGCTTTTGCAGATTTTTATTTAGAGCCACCGAGTATGTTTTCATGTATTCATGTGTGTTATTTGCCGGTGTTGGTTTATTAGGTCTATGTGAGACTGGTGGTGTGATGCAAGTATATTACCCTTCTCCTCTTGACTGTCGGTTCCAGTCTTGGGTTGAGAGAGCTTTGCCTCCAGTTTGGCTGTATAATTGCATCTCTCGCATATATTACTGTTTGGTGGTAAGAGGAGAGGGTTGTCTCTGTACATGAGGCTTTTGTAACATTGCCTCAAAATGCCCAGATTCACCAGTTGGACTGGAGAGTACACCGGAAACTGCCCTTTGGACATGCCTGAATAGGTAGAGTAAGCTGTTTTTCTGATTGGCTGGTGGGGACGAATAGAGAGCCTTGTCCTTCTGGACAGTATAGGGGGGGTCTAGTGCTAGGGTTAATTAGTGCTTGCTATGAGTTTTACTCAAGTGCTTGACTGTGAAATGAATGGTTTGAGTGCTAAAGTTGAAGGTTTGTCTACTTCCAAGGGAAAAATTGAAGAGTAGACTTTGTGGAGCCGAGAATAGTTTAACTCTAACTAAATGGTGTTGCCTGGTGCATAAAACCACACAAATGCAGTTTTTATAGCAGGGAAGTGAAAGAGATAGAAATTAGCCCAAAATGGCTGATAAACTACTAACTTCTGGGCTGAAACCACTCCTCCAGGGACAGATAGGCTGCTCAAAGCTCCCCTCTCTCACAGGTGAACAGAGAAACTTCCTTCTATCCAAGTAAGATATGGGCAACACAGAAACTTGTAACTCAGCCCTGGATTCAGCAATAACCTGAAAACTGGACTATACTAGTTCAGAAAGGCGGGTAACAATTATATATATATTTTTTTCAGAAAATAGAGTCGATACAATCAAAACAACACTTTAAATGCACAGAAAAGGCTATCTCACTTTAGTGTGTAGCCTACAACAGTTGGCATTGTGGAACACAGCCTTGAGCTACCAAATGCACTTACAAGCTCAGTTCCTGCCAGGAAAGTTGAATACACTGGCAGACAGACTAAGCAGAAAACTCATGGACCCACACGAGTGGAAACTGGAACCATGGATTTTCAACATGTTGACAAGCAAATGGGGGAGCCTAGACATAGATCTATTTGCCTCCCCCCAGAACTACCAGTTGGACAAGTTTTGCACAAGGACTCCCCACAAACAAGCCTGGAAAGTGGATGCTCTGTCATTCAGCTGGAAAAATCTATCAGCTGGAGGTATACCTTTGTGTTTTTAATTTTATTTGCTCCCCATTAGGGGGGCACCTGACATCTGGGGCAAGCAAAACTGATGTAATGGCGTCGGCTGCATGTTTTATACCCCTGACAACCTGACATCATGGAAGAAGGGCAGCAACTGATGCAGGACCCAAGACTTTGTTAATCAGGCCGACTGAGGGCAACCTGCCAGCAGATTACCCAAATGTAATGACTGCAACAGTGAATACACTTAAACATCTACATTTATGGTAAGTGTACACAACTGTACTTTATGAATACTGCAGTATATTCAAGAGAAGGACATCTGTGGTTATAGTAAGATTTTACACAACTATTCCTTTCCTCAGGCTTCCCAGGCATTCCATCAGAAGAAAAAAAAATTAGAGATTGGCCCAGATAGTTACTGTGCACCCAGGACTCTGCTGAACCAATACCAGAACACTTGCAAGGAAAAGGATTTTATTCCAGTCTCTTCCTGGTACCCAGAAAAGATGGTACATGGCTGCCAATACTAGACCTGTCAAGACTCAGCCAATTCCTGCAGGTTTCAAATTTCAAGAAGCTAACCCTTCAAAACTTCAACCCATGATATCACCCAATGCTGTCCTGTTTACCCTGGATTAAAAAAATGCACACCTTCATATCCCCATTGAGGAATCACACACAAGTTTCTTGCACTTCAGAGCAGGTATCAGGCACTGTCAATTTTGTGTGCTGCCCTTTGGCTTGTCTCCTGCTGACAGGGTCTTCACGAAATGCCTAGTCCCTATGATAGCCTTCTGCAGAACGAAGGGAATCCACATTTACTCCTGTTTTGATGATTGCCTGATCCAGGCAACAAACTTAGAAAAACTCAAATCAGACTTGCTTTTCACCAAAAACCTTCTAATCTCTGTGGAGTTCACCATCAGTGCACAGAAGTCTCACAGATGGACCCCACAACTAGGATTGTGTTCTTGGGGGCCATACTGAATTCAGACCTGCAGAAGACCTTCATACCCATGAACAAGGTTTCTTTCCTGACTCTGTACTTCAAATAATCATGGTCAGAGAGTACCTCAGGGCATTGGATTATATGGCCTCTTGCATCCTCATGAGTCCCATGGCCAGACTGCACATGAGGAATCTTCAGTGGTGCCTCAAGAATGTGTGGTCCCAATATTCACAGCTAAGATGAAGCTGATCCCTTTCCTCAGGAAGGAATTCATATGGTGGGCTGGCCCAGGCATACTTCCTCAATCTGGGTCTTCCTTTCAGATTCAACCCCCAGGAGCAAACTTTGACAATGGATGTGTCAGAAATAGCCTGGAGAGCCCACTTCAGCTGCATCCAGACTCAAGGCAAATGGGCCTCCATGTTCAGGTACGAGCACAGAAATCTAAAAGAACTTGTGGCAGTCCAAAAAGGACTGATAGCTTTACAACAGGAATGGAAGCCTGGAGTACTAGTAGTGAAGACAGATAATACCAAAAACACCAAGGTTATGTGGTACATAAATGGGGGATCCATTCTTATCTGCTTTGCCACCTAGTGGTGGATGTTTGGGAAACCGCAAACTCCATAGGGTTACACCTCATGGCACAGTAATTGTTGGATGTACAGAATCAACTAGCAGATCACCTCAGCATAAGCCTGTTAGACCCCCATGAGTGGCAACTGCATTGGGAAGTATTTCTTAGCATTGCCAAAAAATAGGGTGTGCCTTTTATAGTCCTTTTTGCCACTAAAGAAAATGCTCACCTGAAAAAGTTTTGCTCCAGGGGCAAAATTAAGTCAGCCTGGAGGACAGATGCTTTCTCTTTCACTTGGACAAGCCTTTTCCATTATGCTTTCCTTCCAGTACCACTGCTCCCCAATTTATAGATAAAGATAAGAGAGTAGGGGCTAAGAGTAATACTAATAGCCCCAGATTGCCCCAGGCAGCACTGGTACCCTCTGCTACTCAGCCTAACCAGTATGAAACCATAGATGCTCTCCATGTTTCATTGTTGCAGTCATCACACTTGGGTTATCTGCCTGCAGGTAGCCCTCAGTGGGCCCGAATACCAGAGACTTAGTATTTCTGCATCGGATGCTGTCAATCCAGGACTGACATCAGGTCATCAGGGGTATAAAATCAGGCAGCCGAAGCCATTACATTGGTCTTTCTTGCCGAGAAGCCCGAAGCAGAAGCAGTTCGCAAGTGCCAGTCGGTCAGTACCTGAATTTTCGTTTACGAATTAAGTAATCCTGGTCTTCTAAAGCTAAGTACCCCATTGGGCATCCTTTTTTCTTGCTCTAACCGATGTCAGAAAAAGTTAACAATTGTCTTGCCTGTGGAAAGCAAATACCACACAGAGATTTTTATTCTTACTACATCACTTGTTTAGGCCCAGACCACGATGTACCTCATTGTCGGTTTTGTGCCTTGTTCAACACCCGAACCATTCATTGTTGGGCTCTCATTGTCACTAAATTCTTTCGTTCTCGATCTCCATATTCTGAAATGGCTTCGGTAAGCCATCCGACTGCCGATATTCCAAAAAGACATAAGGATAAAGACAGAGACAGACCGCATAGGTCCAAAGCTGCTGATGACGCTTCCGTTAAGCTAGTCACCAGTTCGCCTGTACTCAGTGATGCACTTTTGCAGTCCCTGATGCCCGCTTCAATGTATTTGCAGGCCACTACCGAGACCCATTTGGAGTCCAGTATGCCGCGAGACTCTTAGACTATGGAACCTGCAGATGTCTCTACCTTGGATGAGTCCAGAGCCACTGTGCAGGCACCGGCTTCTGAGGCAGTTCTTCACTCAACCGATGTTCGACTCAAACCAATGACTTCATTTTTATCTAAATTTACCAAGTTTCTTGGGCCTAGAGTATGCGCTATGCCTAGAAAACTGACAACCAAAGCACCTACTCCCACAGTTATTTGGTACATCAACAAGCAGGGGGGGAAACCCACTCTTGCCCACTCTGCAGGTTAGCCATGGCCCTGTGAAACACGGCCTTGGACATGCAGGTCCATCTGCAAGCTCAATTCCTGCCAGGCAAACAAAGCTCACTGGCAGACGACTTAAGCAAAATCTCCTAGACCCACACGAGTGGCAATTGGAGCTCGGCACCTTCAACCTTCTGATTCAGAAATAGGGGACCCCAGAGGTGGATCTCTTTGCCTCCCCCTACAACTACCAGCTCAGTAAATTCTGCACCATGAACCCTCACAGCAGGGCCTGGAAAGTGGATGACCTTTCTTTTCAGTGGGTAAATATCTCAATCTATGCTTTTCCCCTTCTCTCAAGAGTATTACTCAAGATAAGACAGGACAGACCAAGGACAATTCCGACTGCCCCAGATTGGCCATGCCAGCACTGGTACCCACTCCTGCGCAGCCTGTCACCAGTGCCACCCTGGTACCTACAACAGAACCCAACCCTGCTGTCTCAGCAGGAGGGACTGATTTTGCATCTGCAACTGCAAACCCTAAATCTTGCAGCCTGGCTTATTCCTTGAATTCTCCCCCAGCAACCCTAAGCAAACAGGTGCTGGATGTTATTTTTGAAGCCAGAAGACCCAGTGCAAGAAAATCCTATGCTGATAAGTGGAAAAGGTACTGCTCCTGGATTCAGTCTAAAGGAGAGGACACAACTCTGCCCTCCCTGCTTCTAATCCTGGATTACTTAGCAGATCTACTCCACAAAGGGCTGTCCTCCTCCTCCATTAAGATACATGCCTCAGCCATTTCAGCTCATTACAACACAAAGCCACCTCTCTTCTTGCACCCTCTTATCAAACAGTTCCTGAGTGGGGCAAATAACTTAAGGCCGCCTAGGAGAGCACCCACCCCTGCTTGGGACCTTAACTTTGTACTGGAAAAGCTTATGTTTCTCCCCTTTGAACCTGCAGTGTCAGCCGAGTTAAAATTCCTTTCTTGGAAAACAGCCTTGCTTCTGGCCATCACGTCAGCTAGAAGAGTGTCTGAGCTTAAAACACTTATGGCTGTGGAACCCTACATTAGTTTCCATGCTGACAGGGTTTCCCTCAGGACTAACCCTTCCTTTATGCCTAAAGTGGTGTCCAGCGTGGCTCTAAACCAATCCATCCATTTGCCAACTTTCTTCCCTAATCCTCAGAATAAAGGGGAAGGGATCCTGCACTCTTTCGATGTGCACAGACAGCTCAGATTCTACCTTGATAGGACTAAGCCCTTTAGAAAATCTGACCAGTTACTAGTCAACTTTGCAACAGGGGCAGAGTGCAAGGCCATTTCAGAACAGTTTCCAAATGGATAGCACACTGCATCCATTTCTGCTACAACCACCATGGGAAATCAACCCCTCAGGGGGTCAGAACACATTCCACTAGGGCAACTTCTCCCTCTACAGCATTTCTCAGGGGAGTCCCTACCAGGGACATCCTGGAAGTTGCTACCTGGAGTTCTGTACACACCTTCACCAAGCATTACCACCTGCCTATCTTTTTCAAATCCAGGGCAGGTTTTGCAACAGCAGTCCTGCAAGGCATACTAGCCAGCCCTAACTCTTTTTGACTGCCTCCACCCTTCTTCAGCTTTGGGAATCCACCCGTGTGTGATGACTGCAACAGTGAAACACGAAGAACATAGTACAGTTTTGTACACTTACCATAAATGTAGATGTTTGAGTGTATTCACTGTTGCAATCCTGGTTTCCCTCTCTCCTCTCTATGGCTGTTACTCACCCCTTTCAGGGGTATTGGTATTTACTTTTTACTTTTGGTATTTTCCCCACCATAACTTGGCTCCCTATTTGGGGGGGGGGGGGCTCCTGACATTTGGAGCAAGAAAAACTGATGTAATGGCATCAGCTGCCTGTTTTTATACCCCTGACATCATTCCTTGAGTGACAGCATCTGACACAGAAATACTAAGTCTCTGGTATTCGGGCCGACTGAGGGATACCTACAGGCAGATAACCCAAGTGTGATGACTGCAACAGTGAATACACTCGAACATCTACATTTACGCTAAGTGTACACAACTGTACTTTCCTCAGTCAGCAGTTTCAGCTTGCAGGTTTACCTGAGGGAGATCTTTTTTGCCACTAAGAAATTTGCTAAGTTATACAGGGGGTACCTCAGGCTCACAAGTACTTGTTTTCTAATCCTAAAGCAAACCTTGCAGTGGTTTCCCTTTACAAAACTTGCTTCTGTTTGTCAAATCGGTAATACCATTTCATTCCTTCTGACAAGGATGGGAATGCTTTTGACAGATTTGGGAAGATCATTTATTCTGCTTCCACTGTAACTTTCAAAATATTTCTGTCAGACTCATTTGTTAAAGTATTTCTTTCTGCCTTTGGAGAAGATAAGCTTGCTGGTAACCTTTCTTCATCTCAACCAAAAGTTTCCTTGAATGTAATTTTTATTTCTGTTTGTCATGTTATTAAACATGTCTTAAAGTGTTCTCATGATGCTGCAGATAATGTCTCCAGGGCGTCTGTCATGAGTAGATTTGCCTTATTACATTCTGAAAGTATTCCTGAATATGTTAAAACTGAAGTTTTTAAATTTCTGCTTGAGACAAGGAAGTTCTGTTTGGCCCTTTCGCAATTGAGGTGTTCGAAGTTTGTTGATGTGGGTGTTGATACAAGGGGTAACCCTAATCATACAACCTTCATTTTTTTAACGCAAATTAAAATTTTCCTTACAGCTGAGCTCCCTCTAATTCAGGCAACAAGAAGGCACCAAAAAGAAATGGAAAGCCTCTCAAAATCAAGGACAATACAAAATGTCAGATTTAACTATTGGCCATTTCAGGTTCCCACTCCTTAACTACCCTTGCAACTTGTCCCCCTCCAAGTAGCTGTCTTGCCTTGTGGCACTAAAGTCTTGCACACAGCTGGGTTCTCAAAATCCTTCAACAGGAGTACATGTGGCAGTGTGATCCCATCTCTTTTGCAGGGTATCCTTTCTTGCCCATTAAACTAAACATCCATTGTTCCTCTTATTCTGGATCAAATGTGTATCTCAGAGTCTTGGAACAAGTGCTTGCAGACCATATGGGCAAATGATTTTATTCGAGTATTTCTGGTGCCAAAGAGAAAAAAAAACTTGGAGGCCTATACTAGACTTGTCCTTTCTCAGTGTTTCCAACAAATTCACCACTGTTAGCGTGATTACAACTAAAAACAAATATGTGCACCAAAAACACCCAAAAAGTCAATGGACTCCACTGGTAGAATGAAATCGCACCCACACTAAAGATTATAACTTCATTTCAAAACACACTTGATTAAGCGCTTTCATCCTCAAGAATGTGGACTTGATGAAGTCCACATTCTTGTGGATGAAAGCACTTAATCGATTGTGTTTTGAAATAAAGAAGTTATCTTTAGTGTGGGTGCGACCTCATTCTACCACTGGAGTCCATTGGGACCTTTACAAACACTGAGAAAGACAAAGTTCAAAATGTTCCTTCTGACCCTGTTACCTCTGGTTCCTTTACAGGCTTTTATGGTAAAGCTAGATTTAAATATTTTTACTATTAAATACCCAAATTGGCAAACACTTCAGATGTTTTTAGTTGCCTGTATCTATCTCACATTATCATTTATTTATCAGCCCTTTGGACTGTCTGTATCTCCAGGGGTATTTGCAATGTGTCTGGCTTTAATAATTGCTTATTGTCTACTCCAAGGCATTTCACAGTTTTCCATATTTGAATGACTTGTACTTACACACTTCTCCCAGTTGTCAAGAGTCCCATACAGAATATTATAATTGGTCTGGTGTTTGTTCATTTTAAGGAAATCCCTTATCCCATGTCTGTTTATTTTCTTGTGGTGTCTGTTAAATTCTGCCCTGGGAAGAGCTTTTTACCCCAGATAAAGTAAAAATGTTCCAGAAGTTCTTCCTCAGTTTGTCCACATACACACAGCCAAGTATCTACCAGGAAATTTCTCTGGTTTCTGGGGTAAATGACTTCTGTTAATATCATTTCCCAGGGCCTGACCTCCCATAAAAAATATTCAGTGGTACCTCAGGTCAGTCTGGACTCAGCGTCTTCACCATGTATCTTTTCCGATCACTGTCTTAAGAGTTTGTAAGGTGGGAAAAACAACATGTAAATGTCAAAGAAACTGCTGGTTATAAATGCTTTGAATGCTTGGTCTCCAAGACCTCTGTAAGTTTTAACAAGCACCACCACAGTGATGTACATTAAAGGGGAATGCCATATCTTACCCCTTTTGCAGACTTGCTGTGAAAGTGTGGCGGTTTGCATCTCTGCTCATTTGAATTGTCTTAGCTTCATACATTCCTTAGAGCAAAATGTTGTAGCAAATAAGCTGAGCAGGACAAGGATAGGCCCTCGGAAATAGAAATTTTACTCTGGGTTTTCCAAGAATTGATCCAGCTGTGGGGAACACCTCAGAAAGATCTGTTTGCTTCCTTTCAGAACAGTTAAAATTCTGCTCCAGTATTCCTGGCAATCAAGTCTGGAAAGACAGATGCTTTTATTTCCATGGATGGATTTGTTGCTGTATACTTTTCATCCCTTTCCACTGATATCCAGTGTTCTTTTAAAGAGCTATAAGGACTCCAAAGCTGATGGCGACCCCTTTTTGAGCCAGACAACAGTTTCTTTGACATTTACATGTTTTTCCCCGCCTTACAAACTCTTAAGACCGTGATCGGAAAAGATACATGGTGAAAATGCTGAGTCTAGACTGACCTGAGGTACCACTGAATATCATCATCATCATCTTTCACTGTTGCAGTCATAACTGATGAGATTTCCTGCCATTGAAGCCCTTGACCTGCCCAACTACCAGAGAATTTTCTTCCCATCCTGAACTAGGCAGATGCCCTGACTGACATAAAGATGTCTGAATATGAAGGGAGTCAACCGGTACCATAACCTCCTTTCTTTCTTGCCATCAGAGCCCAAGTCAGAGTGCAAGTCAGTGCATCAGTCAGTCCACACCAGAGGAAGATTATATGTCCTTCTATTGATATGCTGCAGTATTCATACTGTGGGATTTCCAGCCCTCAGGCGATCTGACGTCGGCTCCTATACAAAAGCTTAAGCCTGGTTGCTGTAGGTGCGTGGGATGTCACACACAGGGCCATAAAACAGGGACTATAAATGTGACATTTGCATGTACAGACCTCAGAACCTTTCAGCCGCAGATAACGTATGGTTCGATCCGCTCCTTAGTCAGAAGACTTCAAAAATGATAAGTACCCTGTTGGGTTTTTCGTTTTTCTTACTACTTGAGCTTGGTTGCTGTAGGTTTTGTTTCTGCTGTTTAGCCGATGTCTGAGAAAAAGAGCAAATGTAATTGCAGGTGTCAGATACCACAAGTGTGTGTTTTGCTTAGGTGAGGAGCACAACCATAAGGCCTGCTCTATTTGTCAGTCATTCATACCAAAAACCCTTTGCAGCTGTCTGGCAGCTTTAAATTTGTGTCTTGAGAATCAAAGATTGAAACCCCTTGCTCACAGGATGGATCTGGAGTCGGCCGCCCAATCCGAACAACCGAGGGGGAAGGTCAAGGTTTCCAGGCCTACTCCCATTGCAGATCCACCATCGGATGTCCCGCCATCTACCAATTTAGAGGCCGAGGGACAGCCGATTCTTCCTTCAGCTTTGACGGATCCACTGGAAGAGGCTGTTTACTGCAGCTATGGAGGGCACATCCACGGAGCTGACCCAGACGCCGGCCTCTACTGACGTCGAGGGGGAATCAGTACTTGCTCGGCCGACCAAGACTCATGCTGCAGCCCAGACCTTGGTTCCTAGGCCCACTCCTAAGCCAACTAAGAAAAAAAAAAAAACAAACACACGAGCCCCATGTCTCAAGGTACTCCAGATTGGCATATGTTCACCAATTCCTTGCTGCAGGCCTTTATGGGCCCTTAGGCCTACAGGCCCATACACCTACAGACATTCCAGAACTGAGCCCTAGGCCAGCCTCTGCTTCTTCCCTCCCTTTAATCACTACTCAGCAGGGAGAAGAAGAAGAACCTGAACAATATGATTCCTCTTCTGAGGAATCTGTTTCTTAAACCATCACAAAAATGAAAGAGTACTTCAAGTGGGATACTACCTTGATGACAGACACCCAGAAAATATATTTTGAGCTTCTGCATTTAGAATCAATCTCCCCTCAGCTATTCCACCAGTTCTACCAGCCTTTCTGGACGCCTTTAATTCTGCCTCCAAGAATACAGATTCTCAACCACTTGCCCCCAAAAGGCCGGATATATTTTATAAGGTTCCAGATGAACAGAAGTTTCTAGTGAAGCCTCCCATGGCAACCCTACAGTGTCTCCTGACAAACAATCTAGGCAATTAATCTCTGCTTCCCTTTTGTCCACAGACAAGGATAGCAAAACCATGGACAGAATGGGTAAAAAAGTATATACCTCCTCCACCTTAGCCTTTAGGCTATAAATTACCAAACACACATGGTAAAATATGCCTTAGACCTTGTTTCCCAAGCCTCCACCTTGCTAGCCTCTACTCCTGATTGTTCCACAAAGAATAACGTTGCATCTAAACTGTCTTTAGCTACTCAAGTAGCCAGACACTTGATTAAGTGCATTTATGATGCAGCAGAAGCATTAGCCAGGTCTGCTGCATCCACATCTGTCTTAAGTAGATATTCCTGGCTACATCTCCAACCTCTCCCAGAAGACTTTAAATCCAAGATAATGGATGCTCCTCTAGACTACAGTTTCTTATTTGGTAAGAATTCAGCAGAAAAGTTCAAAATTTTACAAGAGGAAAGTAAAGACCTTCAAGACATCAAGCACTTCCTGGTGTCCCCCTTCCCCAGATACTACAGGAACTACCCTGCTAAGACTTATTTTGTAAAAAGAACTACTCAGTCAACATCTCATCCTTCCTCCTCTAGACCTTGTAAAGGGTCCAGGAGATTGCTTTACTCCAACCTCCTAATTCCCAAGGACCTGCCAAGTAGCCTTTTCCTGACTGAGGAGGTTCCACTTCAGCGTGCCTGCCTGGATCAGCTCCCACTGTCCACCCGCCTTACCTAATGCCTCCTCTTCTGGAAAACAACTACCTCGGAAACTTGGGTGCTTTCCATCATCCAAAAAGGCTATTTCCTATCTTGGAATGAAAAGCCAAAAAGAATTCCATTCCCTCCCCTCCAAGAAACCAGATACATTTATTCCCTCTCATATTGAAAGAACTCCTGACTCTAGGAACTATAGAGCCAGTTCCCTCAGGACAGGAAGGAAAAGGCTTCTATTCCTGCCTTTTCCTAGTCCCCAAAGAGGATGGCCCTTGGAGGCCAGTCCTGGACTTATCTAATCCTGTTTCTAAAAGTTCTGTCCTTCAGGATGCTCTCCCTACAAACTTTGCTACCCCTCATTCCACCCAAAGCCTTCATGGTCACCCTGGATCTAAAGGATGCCTACCTACACATCCCTATCAGACATTCCCACAGGAGGTTTTTGAACTTCACTGGACATTCTTCACACTTTCAGTTTACAGCCTTGCCCTTTGGCTTGTCTACTGCTCCCAGAGCATTTACAAAGTGCCTGGCCCCAGCCATTGCTTATTGCAGAACAAAGGGACTACAAATCTACCCTTACCTGGACAGCATTCTTATTCTCTCAGAATCCACCCTGCAAAACCATCTCAAATTCACAGTGACTGTCCTCCACAACTTGGGCTTCACTATCAGCTTCCAGAAGTCCTCACTTCTCATCAGCAGGGCAAAGTTTTCCTAGGCTGCAGGATAAGAACAGACCTGATGAGATCCTTTCTCCCACTAGACAAAGTGCACTCTCTCTCCTGCTATTTTCAAGGCTTACTTACAAAATCCCATCTCTCAGCAAGACAATTTCTGCAAGTCCTAGGTCTCATGGTAGCAACCATTCCCATGTTCCTATTAGCCAGGATGCACATGAGAAAATTCCAATGGTATTTAAAGAATGTGTGGTCCCAAAGCCAACATTCATTAGACAGACTTATTCCCCTCCTGCCCTGGCTAAAGACACAACTAATTTGGGGGATTCGACATCCCACTCCAACTACTCCCATTGCTCAGACCATGCACACAGATGCATCAGATTTAGGGTGGGGAGCAGAGTTCAAGGGCTTCAGGGTACAACAGCGTTGGAACCCTGCACTTCAAAAACAACACTTCAGTGTCAGGGAAATTACAGTAGTATTACTGGGTCTCAAAGCTTTCCTTCCAGTGTTGCAACCAGGCCCGCTACATATTGTGACAGACAACATGACTGTTATGTGGTACCTCAACAAGCAAAGAGGGACAAAGGTGTACCAGTTATGCCAGATAACTCTACAAATCTGAGAAAGCAGCCAGACACAACCTCTTACTGTAGGCCTCTTACATCCCCTCTCAGGAAAACAAACAAGCAGACTTGCTCAGCAGAACATCCTCCCCTCACCACGAAGGGATGTTGCACAGGGAAACTTTCTTAGACATCATCCACAAGTGGGGCACACAAGTAGATCTGTTTGCCTCCCCCAGAACAAACAGATTTTGCTCCAGGGGTCACACTCCACTAGCTTGGAGAGTGAATGCCTTCAGCTTTCTATGGAAGGGAATGTTCCTGTATGCTTTTCCTCCTTCCCTCTAATACACCAGGTCCTGCTGAAGATCAAGGACCAACCAAAAATCTTTCTGGTGACTCCCTATTGGCCAAGGCAACACTGGTTCCCCCTTCTTCACTTCCTAGCCAAGGTCAATAACCACGTTACCCCACAAAGTGGACCTACTCATCCAACAAAAGGGATCTCTCATTCACCCTCAGCTGCCTTTACTGCACCTGACCCTTTGGGTGATCAACTTCTGATCCCTTTCAGACAACTGTATTCAGAAGACATGCTCTCAGTCTTGAGGGAGGTCAGGAAACCATCTACCAGAAAAAATATTTATCCAAATGGCATAGATTCAAAAATTGGTGCGTGCTTAAGGACAGGGACCCTTTTCAAGCAGACTCCTCTTTGCTTCTTAGTTATGTATGTGAGCTCATTAAGGAAGGACTAGCATATTCATCTCTGAAAGTCCACCTTTCTGCCATTTCAGCTTGCTTGCCTTTACAGCTACCTCTGCTCTCCATACTGGATGTTAAACTTTTCCTGAGAGGGGTTTTGCATATTAGACCACCAAAAAAACCCATCCCTCCTCGCTGGGACCTCAGCTTCGTACTGGAAAAACTAACCCTACTGCCTTTTGAGCCAGCAAGCACAGCATCCCTACAAATCTGCACATGGAAAACCATTCTCTTAGTGGCCATCGCCTCCACGAGAAGCGTGTCTGAACTGCAGGCCCTCATGGCCTTGCCCCCCTTCCACAAGGACAGGGTGACATTGCGCACTAATCCTTCCTTCATGCCCAAAGTGGTGAATGAACTCTCTCTTAACCAGTCTCTTCATCTACCAACATTCTTTCCCTCTCCATCTAATAACGCAGAGAGGATCCTTCATTCTCTGAATGTGCACAGACAACTAAGATAAAACTAAATCTTTCAGTAAGTCTGATCAACTCTTCTACTCCTTCCACCCCAGGGCTCTGGGTAAGGCAGTCTCCAAACAAACCATTTCCTCCTGGATTGGGAAATCCATTCTCTTCTGCTACTCTCATCAGGGCAAACCATTGCTCCTAGGCATTAGAGCTCATTCTATTAGTGGAATGGCTACCTCTAAAACCTTTCTCAAAGGGCTGGACACAGCCTCCATCATGGAAGCTGCTAGCTGGTGTACAGTTCACACACTCACTAAGCACTACAAGCTAGACCACATCTCCAGGGCCAGAGCAGGATTTGCCAGGGCAATCCTGCAGGGATTCTTAGAATCCTCTACCTCTGCCCCCACCCATCACTCTTCCTAAAGCTGTGGTACTCTCCCACAGTATAAATACTGCAGCATAGACATAGAAGGACATAGAATAGTTGTGTAAAATCTTACCATAACCATAGATATCCTTCTCTTCCATGTTGCATGATTGCTTCCCTCCCTCTTCTTTTTATGGATGTTTGGTCTTCACGTATGTATCCTTTCCCTACAGGCTATTCTGTTCAACCCTGCAGGGACATTTGTTCTTCAGCTTCTCCTTGTGCTTATAAACACTTATCTGGTCTTCAAGTTTTGAGGTCTGATGTTCTTCATGTTTCACTGTTGCAGTCATCACATTTGGGTTATCTACCTGCAGTTAGCCCTCAGCCGGCCTGAATACCAGAGTCTTGGGATTTCTGCATCGGATGCTGTTGCTTCTTCCATGACGTCAGGTCATCAGAGGTATAAAACATGCAGCCGACACCATTACATCAGTCTTTCATGCCGTGCGGTGCCTGAAGCAGAAGCAGTTCGCAAGAGCCGGTCGTCTGACTCTTGAAATTTTCGATTTTTGAGTTTCAGACCTGAAGTCTTCTAAAATATTAGTACCCCACTGGGGATCCTTTTTTTTGATTACTGAACATTTTTATATTATTCTAGTACTTGACTTCAAGTTATCTGGTGCAACAGTGTGTGTTCAGGCTCCGTGTTTTGTGGTTTCTCGGTAATACCTTTTTTCTTTTGTTGATCCTTTTTTCTTGCTTTAACTGATGTCAGAAAAAATTAATAATTGTCTTGCCTGTGGAAAGCAAATACCTCACAGAGATTTTCATTCTTACTGCGTCATCTGTTTAGGCCCAGACCACGATGTCCCTCGCTGTAGGTTTTGTGCCTTGTTCAATGCCCGAACTATTCATCGTCGGGCTATTTTTGTAGTTAAATTATTTTGGTCTCAATCTCCGTACTCTGAAATGTCTTCGGTAAGCCATCCAACTACCGATCTTCCAAAAAAATGAAAGGATAAAGACAGAGACAGACCGCATAGGTCCAATGCTGCCGACGACACTACTGCTAAGCTAGTCGCCAGTCCACCAGTACTCAGTGAGGTGCTTTTGCAGCCCCTGATACCCGCTTCTACAGATTCACAGGCCTCTATTGAGACCCATTTGGAGTCCGGTATGCCACGAGATGCTTCTTCAACTATGGAACCTGCGGATATCTCTATCTTGGATGGGTCCAGAGCCACTGTGCAGCCACCAGCTTCTCAGTGTGCTTTCAGGCCTTCCGATCTTCATATTAAACTGATGACTTCCTTTCAAACCAAAACTACCGAATTCTTCAGGCTTAAAGTTCGCACTACGCCTAGGAAACCGACGGACAAAGTGCATTCTAAACCCCACATGCCACAAAAACAAATGAGTAGAATGGCTGAGGACCTCATTACTTTAATTAGGGGAAGTCAGCCTTCCCCCTCAAAAAAACCCATAACTGATTTTCCTTCTGATTCTTCTGATCAGGAATCTGATTACTCTGATCCTTCTGGTTTCCAAGATATACCCTTATCTACCTATGATGATTCTGATGCAGAGGATTCCATTCCCTCTGCTTCCCCTCCAGAGGATTTTTCCTTTGGTGAAACCCTGCACACCCTTAGAGAATATTTCCGCTGGGAGAGCCAGGACTACTCCCAGTTCAAAAAGAGACTCAGGGATTTTTTAAGCTTGCCTCAGCACTGGCCTCTAGCTATCCCTCCTGTTCTGGAAATTGCAGATTATGTCTTCCTGGAATCCAGCCTTACCCCTGATACCTTGCCTCCATCTCCCAGGAAACCCGACAGGTATTATAGAGTGCCTGACTCCCACAAATTCCTTTTTAGGAATCCTACTGCAGATCCAGAGACCATTTTCCAGGGACCTAAAGGCATTAAGGCTAGAACTGCCAAAAATCCTACCCCTTTGGACAGGGATTGCAGGTATTAGATCGATGGGGAAAAAGATATACACCTCTGCTACTCTTGCCAGTAGGGCTTTAAATTGCCAGTTTCATGTTAAAGTATCAACAGCAGCATATTATGGAGCTAATTAAACAAAAAATGTTGTTGATTCCTGATTGTGCAGAACATTTACAAGAGTTGATTAATTCTGCTAACCAAGTTGGTAAACATACTTTGCAATGTGGGTTTGATGCTTTAGAAGCATTTTGCAGGGCTGCTGTCACTGGGTCTGATCTTGCCAGATCGTGTCAAAGCAAAATTACTGGATGCACCATTAAATCAAGAGCATCTATTTGGTAATAAAGCAGAAGTCCTCAAAAGAATGGAGGAGAAAGCTAAATCTATGCAAACTATTAAGAATTTCTTACAAGTACAGCCACCTAGATTCAATAGGCATTAGCCTTCAAAAAACTGGTCTTTTCTAGTCCCTTCCAGGCCTTCTTAGTCCAAACCCAGGGGCAGCAGACCACCAAGACTTCAGTCTTAGGCTATGCACAGATCTAAGCAATGGAGTGCTCCCATGCCCAAAACAGGGAGTAGTAAGCCTCCATCCTTTGGTAAAATTGCACAATGACTTATCCTTAATTCTTCCAAGCCTTGCCCAAGTACTCGCACCTTTAGGAGGAAAGCTTGCACTGCATGCCAAAAATTGGCAATATATTACCCAAGACAAATGGATCTTAAACATTGTTTCCCAGGGATACAGATTCCAATTCCACTCACTCCCATCCATAAGTGGATAGCCAGACCTACCACCAAACCAGTGGGCAGAGGCCCAAAAGCAAGTACTTTCTCTTCTCAGTATCAAGGCTATTCAGCCTGTCCCAGCAGAACAAAGGGGACAATGTTTTTACTGCAGACTGTTTCTGGTCCCCAGAAAAGAAAACTCTTGGCGTCCTATCCTGGATCTGTCTATTCTCAACACCTTTTTGGTGGTTCCAAAATTCAAAATGTTAACTCTCCAACAGCTGCTTCCTATGCTAGCCAAGAACTCCTGGCTAGCAACCCTAGATTTAAAAGAAGCTTATCTGCACATTCCCATAAGGGAATCTTGCAGAAAATACCTACACTTCAGAGCAGGCTCTATGCACTATCAGTTCTCTGCACTTCACTTTGGCTTATCTTCTGCGCCCAGGGTATTCACAAAGTGCCTAGCTCCAGCCATTGCATATTGCAGACAGAGAGGAATTCAAATTTACCCATACTTGGATGATTGCCTGATTCAGGCGGACAGTCAGGAATTGCTACTTCAGCACCTGGCATTTGTAAAGAGACTTCTCACTTCACTGGGGTACACCATCAACAAAAAGAAATAACAACTGGTACACAGCCAACAGATTGTATTCCTGGCAGCAAGCTTGAACACAACTTCCCAGATGGCATTCCTCACTCCAGAGAAACAAATTTATTTGACAAACAATTTCAATCTACTGGCCACCAAAACCCGGCTATCTGCAAGAAAAATACTGCAAGCCCTAGGGTTCATGGCCTCTTACATTCTACTAATTCCACATGCAAGACTGCATATGAGGAAACTTCAATGGTACCTAAAATGTCCCTGGTGTCAGCATTCTCAGGACCTGAAAACAATGATAGCAATCATTCCTTGCCTAAGGACAGAGTTCCTTTGGTGGGCAGAGGCCTGCAACCACAACAAAGGACTCCCTTTCATTCTACCCCCTGCCACCCAAACCCTAACAACAGAAGCATCAGACTATGCATGGGGGTTCACATGGCAGGGCAGTGCATTCAGGGCAAATGGAACCCAAAGCAAATGCACTTGCATATCAATCAAAAAGAAATGTTAGCTATGCAGAATGCTCTGACTGCCTTCAAGGGCCTTATTCTTCCAGGACAACTATTGGTAAAGACCGACAACACCACAGTTATGTGGTACATAAACAAGCAGTGGGGAACCCATTCCTACCCACTCTGCAGACTAGCAATGGCTCTGTGGAACACAGCCCTGAGCAACCAAGTGCACTTACAAGCTCAATTCCTGCCAGGCAAGCTAAATTCACTGGCAGATGACTTCAGCAGAAATCTATAAAAACAAAAAATATCTGATGTAGGCAAAGCAGCTACCCGAACAAACCGAGTTAATGAACAAATTTAATGTAAAGCGCTTTTCGTTTGATACAATAAACAAACTTCTTCAGACAAACGTAACAACTCAGGGAGGCTTATTTGCCTAAATATAGGTTCTTGGATAGCTCAGCCAGTGTTCCTGAATTAGGTCTCATTATTTATTTATTTATTTATTTATTGTAGTGTTTTGATTTTTGTGCATATGTATGTATATATATATATAAAATTTACATGAACACATATATTTTTATACCACATATTTACTTATTATCCTGTGACTTACACACTCTCAGAATTTAACACTAATGATGACATTACTTTTTTCTGTTTTTATTAGTATTTTTATTCTTATTTACTCTTGTTTCAGTTTATACTGTTAGTAATATTGCATAGTTTAGGCAAGCTGTAAGAAGATGGTAGTATGTCTTTAATTCTGAATGACTAAAGAACTTGGCATTTAATTGACTAAGTTTTTAAATTAGGGTGTATTTATATTACATATCTGAGTTGCTACTTTTGTCTGAAGAAGTTTGTTTATTGTATCAAACGAAAAGCGCTGTACATTAAATTTGTTCATTAACTCAGTTTGTTCGGGTAGCTGCTTTGCCTACACCAGATATTTTTTGTTTTTATACGTTTTTGAAGTTTAACTTGTGTTCTTGAGCAGAAATCTCATGGATCCACACGAGTGGAAACTGGAACCCAAAATATTAAAGCATTTGAGGAACAGGTGAGGGGGCACTAGAGGTGGACCTGTTTGCTTCCCCTCACAACTATCAATTGAGGAAATATTGCACCAGAACTCCCCACAGCCAAGCTTGGAAAGTGGATGCCCTGTCCTTCACCTGGGAAAGCCTCTCAGTCTATGCCTTTCCCCCTCTGCCACTCCTCTCGAAGGTTCTACTAAAAATCAAACAGGACAAGCCTGATTGCACCAGACTGGCCACACTAGCACTGATACCCTCTTTTGCACAGTATGACAGTGCTACAACCATGGCACCTGCCTCAGACTCCTTCTCTGCTGTCCCAGCAGGCAGGCCAGATTCTGCACCCTCCGCTACAGACCCTAAACCTTGCAGCCTGGCTAATCCCCTGAATTCAACACCAGCAAACCTCAGTAAGCAGGTGCTGGATGTCATTCTTGAGGCAAGGAGGCCTAGTACTCAAAAATCGTATTCGGAAAAATGGAAAAGATAGTGTTTCTGGAGCCAGTCTCAGGAAACTGGCACAACTGTGCCCAGCTTACCTCATGTACTAGATTACTTAACAGAAATGCTCCACAAAGGCCTATCCTTCTCTTCAATTAAGATCCATGCCTCTGCCATCTCAGCTCATTATAATACTGAGCCACCCCTGTTCTCTCATCGTCTGGTAAAACAGTTCCTGAGAGGAGCCAAAAATTTAAGACCACCCAGGAGAGCTCCCACTCCAGCCTGGGACCTTTATTTTGTATTAGAAAAGCTCACACTTCTGCCCTTTGAACCTGTGGCCACAGCAGAGTTAAAATTCCTCTCATGGAAAACAGCTTTACTTCTAGCCGTCACTTCAGCAAGAAGAGTGTTGGAATTGCAGGCCCTTATGGCAGTGGAACCCTTCATTATCTTCCATGCAGACAGGGCTTCCCTCCGGACTAACCCATCATTTATGCCCAAGGTGGTGTATAGTGTGGCTTTAAACCAGTCCATTCATTTGTCAACCTTTTTTCCTAATACTCAGAATAAAGGGGAAAGGATCCTGCATTCCCTGGATGTGCACAGGCAGCTTAGGTTCTATCTGGACAGGTCTAAACCTCTCAGAAAATCTGACCAGCTGCTAGTCAGCTTTTCTGCTGGTGGCAGATGGCAAAGCCATCTCAAAGCAAACCATTTCTAAATGGATAGCACACTGTGTCTATTTCTGCTGCAAGCACCAAGGGAAACCCACCCCACAGGGGATCAGAACTCATTCCACTAGGGCTTACACCTACCTCTACAGCATTTCTCAGGTGTGTCCCTACCAGGGACATCCTGGAAGCTGCAACCTGGAGCTCTGTACACACTTTCACCAAGCACTACCACTTGCCTATATTTTCCAAATCCAGAGCTGGATTTGCCACAGCTGTCTTACGAGCCTGATTGCCAGCCCTAATGCTTCATAACTACCTCCACCCTTCCTTAGCTTTGGGGATCAACCCAAATGTGATGACTGCAACAGTAAAACATGAAGAACATAGCACACTTACCATAAATGTAGATGTTTGAGTGTATTCACTGTTGCAGTCCTGGTTACCCTCCCTCCAGCCACCTGACTTCTCTTGATTTCTTTCCTTTCCTTTTTGTCTGGCATATCTTATATCATTGTGATTTGTTTTTTTCTGGGGGGGTTTACATACCATGTTATCGCTTCCTATTTTGGGGGCACCTGACAATCTGGGGCAAGAAAAACTGATGTAATGGCGTGGGCTGTATGTTTTATACCCCTGACGACCTGACGTCAAAGAAGCAACAGCATCCGACACAAAAATCCCAAGACTCTGGTATTCAGGCCGGCTGAGGGCTACCTGCAGGCAGATAACCCAAATGTGATGACTGCAACAGTGAATAAACTCGAACATCTAAGTGTGCACAACCGTACTTTTTATGGCCCTACTTGTGATGTCACATGCACCTACAGCAGCTAGGCTTAAGCCTTTGTATAGGAGCCGACGTCAGATCATCTGGGGGTTTGAAATCACACAGTATGAATACTGCAACATGGAAGAGAATGACATCTATGGTTATGGTAAGATTTTACACAACTATTCTGTTTAAAGCTAAGTGTCCTCTTGGGGAGCTTCTCATGTTTCTTAACTAATGTCAGAGAAAGTTAATAACTGTGTCTGCTATGGCAAGCAGATACCACACCGGGACTTTCATTTCTTTTGTGTAACTTGTCTGGGCCCAGAATGCAATGTTCCTAGCAGTCGGTTCTGTACTTCTTTTAATAGTAAAAATATCGTGAGTCACTAGGGCCTTTGCTTACTATTGTCTGCTGGTCGAGCTGAGGTTGATCTCCCAACATGTAAAAAGGAAAAGCTCACAAAACCTAGGGTACCAGCTGATGCTTGTTTGCCATCCACCTAGGCTTGTGATGGTCAAAGAGGGTGAGACACCATTGCAGTCCCCTTTGTTGACTGAGGTTGGGGCACAGGCCTCTATTTAGACCCTTTTGGTGTCCAATATGCCACAAGGTCCCTCTACTTCCTTACAAGCAGAAGGACTTAGCTTGTTTGGGTGCATAGCTGCTTCGCAGGTACCAGCTTATGACTGCTGTCAAACTGATGAAGAGGAATCCAGAGTCTGTTGTATTCAGGAGATTGCACCAGTTTACTGTCCTCTGGATTCTGCTGGTCCTAGTGTAGACGTCGCCCTCAGGTCTACGTCTAAGGGCTCACATAAAAAGGCTGCATCTGGATTTCCCCAACTGAGTCTTACCAGCTACCACTCCTAAACGCAGGCCTGTCGACAGGACTGATTAAGGTTGGCTGAGGATTTGATCATCATAGTGACATCCGCATGCCTCTCTCTCTCTCTCTCTCTCTCTGGTAAAAGAAAGAAAAAGGGATATTTTCCTCCAGAAGTCTTCTGGTTATTTTGACTGTGAGGATAATGATAAATCCACCTTTAAGGATCATTTATCGATTGCTTTCTATGGGAGATCCAGGTTCTGAGAAGAACTTTGCCTCATCCCCCCCCCCCCCCCGGGACATCTCCTTTGTGGAGACCCTACATACCCAATGGGAAGCACAGGACTGTCCAAGAAAAGGGTTAGGGAATTTCTAAAACTCCCTAAGCATAAACCTCTTACCATTTGTCTAGTGTTAGAGATGGTGGACAATATCTTGCTGGATTCTTCATTGTAACCAGACCAGTCTCCCCCTGACCCTCAGAAACCTGATAGATTTTACAGGGTTCTGGATTCCCACAGACACTTTTTAAAGAACCCTGTAGCAGACTCTGAAGTGTTGTATCTGGGCCTAAAGGAGCTAAAGCTAGTACCTCCAAAAATCCCATGCCAATAGACAAAGCAGAGCTTTGGACAGGTTTGGAAAGGATGTCTACATCTCTGCTATCCTTTCTGTGAGACTTTGAATAGCCAGTTTCATATAGTGAAGCATTAGGAAACCATTTTAGACCAGATGAAACAAAAACTGGTGGAAATTGAAAATAAGGCCCTCTCCAAGGAACTCCTAGACTTGTGCAGTTCGTGCTGTCAAATAGCTAAGCACTCCTTGCACTGTCTGTGATGCTCTGGAAGTTGACAGCAGGTGCAGGGTCTGTCATTAGAAGGCATGCCTGGCTGAGGGAACTGTCCCTCCCTCAACATGTAAAATCCAGTCTCTTGGATGCTCTTTTGGACAAAGATTTTCTTTTTGACCACAAGGCTAAAGCTGTGCCATGTAAATGCTCAAGGACCTTCTTCAGGTTTAACCTTCTCGCTTCAGTCATAATTACCCTGCCAAACAATGGTGCTTTCTGGCATTCTATTCTAAGCCTAGACATAGGAGACCTCGAAGGGAAAGGGTCAAACGTAGCACCAGTGTCCAAGACAGTGACAAGCAGATTCCAATAGGCCTTAGATCCTGCCAGCAGGGAGCAGTCATGACTCTTCCATGATGCTCCCTGTCCCCTTCCCCTCAAGTCTCACCTCTCCTTCCCTAACCCCTCTCAGATTAGGATGACGACTGTCTGTCTTCCTACTGGGCCCTAATTACCAGGGATCAGTGGACGGTGAAAATCATAAAAAGAGGTTACAAACTCCAGTTCAAACAGCCTCTAATTCCATCAGGCTTCCCAGATATTCCACCAAATCAACTGACAGAGGCCTTAAAACAAATACAGAATACAGCTGCTGTGCACCCAAGGTTTTGTGGAAGCAATACCAAACTCTTTACAAGGAAAAGGCATTTACTGAAGGTTTTTCCTAGTCTCCCACAAAAGAGGGTACCCTGGAGGTTGATTCTGAACCTGACAAGGCTCAACCAGTTTCTGCAGGTACCAAAATTCAGAATGCTAATGATTTAAAAAGTACTGCTCATGATTTGTCCCAGTGATTTCATGGTAACCTTAGATTTAAAGGACGCATACCTCCACTTTCCCATACAAAAATCCCACAGCAGGTTCTTGTGCTTCAGACCAGGTGTGAGGCATTATCAGTTGTCCTCTCTGCCCTTTGGCTTGTCTGCTGCAGCCAGGGTTTTGACAAAATGCCTATACCCAGTGATATAGTCTTCTACAGGTCAAAGGGATTCAGATTTACTCCTACTTAGACAAATGCCTCATTCAAGCAACAAATCTAGAAAAACATCTTGTTTTAAAGCCAAGAGATCCTGGCTTCACTGGGGTTCACCAATGCTCAGAAGTGTCGACCATCCCCACAAACAGGATTGTGTTTCTCGCAACTTTGTCTTACTCAGCACTTCAAGTAGCCTTCCTTCCTCCTGACAAAAAAATCTACTTGTCAGGATCTACTTCAGGTCTACTACACATGATCAAAAGTTCAAAACCGTGAAAACTCATTTGACTGAGACCAGAATATCAAAAGTTCAAAACACTGAAATCTCATTTGACTGAAACTCATAACACTGACACATTAAAGTAAAAGGTATATTCCCTTTTCCCCACTGTAGTGCGATCCTGGAGTTAGTATATGTAGTTAGGGGGTGTGTGGGGGGACACAGCCCCCCACATACGTTATACATTTTAAAACATACAGATGGATACTTATAACTGCAGTGAATAACTCTTTGAGGAAGACAATATATACCTAAACTATGTTGGGGCTACCACACCCACACCCCCTGAACTATATATATACTAACTCCAGGATCGCACTACAGAGGGGAAAAGGACATGTACCTTTTACTTAATGTGTCAGTGTTATGAGTTTCAGTCAAATGAGTTTTCAGTGTTTTGAACTTTTGATGTTCTGGTCTCAGTCAAATGAATTTCAGTCATGAAATTTCGATCATGTGTAGTAGACCCTCCACTTCACAGCCAGAGAATTCCTCAGAGACCTGGGTTACTTGGCTTCTTGCATTGTCATGATCCCCCTGGCCATATTACATATGAGGAAGCTGCAATTGGTACCTCAGGAATATGTGGTGCCAACATTATCAGTCCCTCAACTTCAGTGTGAAGCTTCTCCTTTGTCTCAGTAAAGAGTTTGCATGGTGGTCCAGACATGCTTCCTCATCCAAGGCCTTCCCTTCAGGTTCATCCCTCAGAACCAAATTCTGACCACTGATGTCTCAGAAATAGCCTGGGGATCTCACTACAATTTTCAGACAAAGGGCAGATGGGGACTCCCAGTTTAAGAACAAACACATCAGTCTTGAAGAACTGATGGCAGTCCAAAAAAGGTCTGATTGTCTTCAAAGACCAAAGGAAACCAGGAGTACTCCTGGTAAAGACAGACAACACCATGGTTATGTGACACACAAACAAGCAGGCGGGACTCACTTTTACCCTATTTGCTGCCTAGCCATGGACCTTTGGGAAACTGCAAATTCCGTAGGCCTGTACCGTATAACAAGTATCTACCAGGAGAAACCAGTCAGCTGGAAAATCACCTGTGCAGGAGCCTGTCAAGCCCTTACAAGTGGCAACTGCTTCGGGAAATTCTTCTCAGCATAACCAAAGAATGGGGTGTGCCACAGATGTACCTTTTTGCCACTGGCGAAAACGCTGACTTGGAAAAGTTTTGCAAAGGGACCAAAACAAGGTCACTCTGGAAGACAGATGCCTTCTTCCCTTGGACAGACCTTTTTCTCTGTACCTCCCCCCAGTACTCTTGCTCACCAGAGTACTGCTGAAGATGAGGGAAAAACAGCCAAGGGTCATTCAAAAGTCCCAGATTGGCCAAGGCAGCACTGGTATCTTCTGTTGCTGAATCTAAGCAAGAAGGAACCATGGTTACTGCACCACTGAGTGGACCATTTTTAACACAGAACAAGGGCACCATCAACTTGAACACACTCAAACTGACAACTTGGAGATGAAGCACCTGTTAATAAACATGTCCTGGACTTTCTAAAAAAAAAAGTCCAGGTGACCTAGTACAAGAAAATGTTATTCCGCCAAAAGGAAAATATTCACTATATGGTGCAGACAAAAGGGTCAAAGCCCTCTGCGCAAGCTGAGGTGCCTCTGATACTTTCATACTTACCAGGACTTTATGCCAAAAGGCTTTCGTATTCCTGCATAAAAATTCACGCTTCAGCAATTTTAGCTTGTCTGCCTACTCAACCCCCCGTGTTCTCCCATCCTCTCATGAAACAGTTCCTGAGACTGGTTATCCACATTAAACCCATGAGGAAACCTGCTTGCTTACCCCATGGCATCTCAGTTTCATTCAGGAGAAACTCACCTTACAACCTTTCAAGCCAGCTGTCTCCACAGACATATTAGATTCCTGACCTGGAAGACCGCTTTCCTGCTAGCCATTACTTCATCTAGAAGGTTTTTAGACTTCAGGCCTTGTGTGTATGAAACCTTTCGTCTCTTTCTACCCAGACTGTCTTTGTCTTAGAACCAACCCTTCCTTTATGCTTACAGTGGTTACAGAGGTCTCTTTAAACAAGACCATCCACATGCCTACTTTCTTATCTAATTCCCAAAACAAGGGAGAAAGAATCCTTCATACTTTAGATGTGCACAGGCAACTGCATTACTGCTTGGATAGAACAAAGAATGTCATGAAGTCTGACCAGTCTTTGTGCCTTTTGCCTGTATCTCTGAGGGGAGATTGGTTTCTAAAACTCCAAGTGAAACTCCCACTGTATCTTGTTTTGTTACAGCTGTTATAGAAAGAAGCTTCCAGACCCTGTGAGGTTCACAATCCACTAGGGATACTGCTTCTCTAAAATGGGTGGTGTTTTAGGACATTTTAGAAGCTGCTATTTGGTCCTCCATACATACATTCACCAAACATCATCTGCCAACCTTCCCCAAGTCCAGAGCGGGGTTTGATACTGCCATCTTACGACTGCAACAACAAAACACAAAAAACATAGTACAGATGTTCTTCGTGTTTCACTGTTGCAGTCATCACATTTGGGTTATCCCTGCCAGGGTAGCCCTTGGCAGTCCCAAATACCAGAGGCTTAGTATTTCTACGTCGGTTGCTGTCACTTCAGGACTGACGTCAGGTCATCAGTAGTATAAAGTAAGGCAGCCGATGCCATTACATCAGTCTTTCTTGCTGTGGAGCCCGAAGCAGAAGCAATTTGCACGAGTGCCGGTTGGCCGCTACCTGAGTTTCATCTGCCAATTTGAAGCTGAAGTCTTCTAAATCTAAGTACATCCTTTTTTCTTGCACTAACCAGTGTCATAAAAAGTTAACAATTGTCTCGCTTGTGGAAAGCAAATACCACACCGAGACTTTCATTCGTACTGCATCACATGTTTAGGCCCAGACCATGATGTTCCCTGCTGTTGCTTCTGTACTTTGTTCAACGCTCCCCACACTCCCTGCTACTTATATAGTACAACTCTGAGATTGCACAACAGTGCAGACAAGGAAAAATCCTTGCCCTGTTTATAACATAATGTCGACAGGTAATTTGCATGCACTTCCTGTCAACCAAATGAACTACTTAATATTCATGTGTCGACCATATGGGTCGATCATATGAACGTTTAGACCAAATGAATTTCAACATTTTGATAGTAAACTGCTGTGCAGCATGCCCTGATAGCTTTCAAGCCCCTTCTCTCTCCAGGGGCTCTCCTGATCAAAACAGACACCACCACTGTGATGTGGTACATCAACAAGCAGGGAGTGACTCATTCCTACCCTCTATACAGGCTAGCCATGAGCCTTTGGCACACAGCCTCTGCCATGCATCTACACCTATTAGCAGAATTCCTACCAGGCTCTCTCAACTCTCTGGCAGACGAATTAAGCAGAAATCTTCTGGACCCACATGAGTGGCAACTCAACAAAAGTACTTTTTCCCTAATAACTCAGAAATGGAGAACCCCGAAGGTCGTCCTCTTTGCCTCCCACACCAACCATCAACTCAGCAAATACTGCACCAGGGAGCATCACTGCATGGCTTGGAAAGTGGATGCCCTGTCCTTCCCCTGGGTCAATCTATTGGTCTATGCTTTTCCTCCCCTACCTCTCATCCCCGGGGTACTGCTCAAAATAAGGGAGGAAAAACCATGGACCATTCTTATAGCTCCAGACTGGCCCTGCCAGCACTGGTACCCCTTGCTGCGCAGCCTGTCCTCGCTATCCCCATGGCATCTTCCTCAGATTTTAAACCTCCTGACCCAGAGGGAAGTAGAGTTCTTGCATCCCCAATTTCAGACACTCAGTTTGGCAGCTTGGGTTATTCCCTAACCCTGAACCAATCTGCCAACCTCAGTAAACAAATTTCAGATGTTATCCATGAGGCCAGATGTCCTAGCACCAGAAAGTCTTATGCTGATAAATGGAAAAGGTTCTGCACCTGAATCCAGGTGAAGGGAGCCAATATGGCACAGCCCTCCCTCCCTCTCATCCTGGATTACTTAGCTGACCTACTACACAGTGGCCTCTCTTTCTCTTCTATAAAAATTCATGCCTCTTCTATTTTTGCTCATTTTCCCACTGAGCAGCCCCTTTGATCAAACAATTCCTAAGAGGGGCTAGCAACTTGAGGCCACCCAGAAGGGCACCAACACCTGCTTGGGACCTTAACTTTGTATTGGAAAAGCTCACCCTGCCCCCTTTTGAACAAGCTTCTTCTGCAGACCTAAAATTTCTCTCCTGGAAGACAGCATTCCTTCTGGCCATCACTTCAGCCAGGAGAGTCTATGCGCTGCAAGCAGTAATGGCTGTGGAACCCTTCATTATCTTTCATGCAGACAGGGTATCCCTCAGAACTAAACCATCCTTCATGCCCAAGGTGTGGTGTCCAGTGTGGCTCTAAACCAATCCATTCATTTGCCCACCTTTTTTCCTAATCCCCAGAACAAAGAGGGAAAGGATTCTTCACTCTCTAGATGTGCACAGACAGCTCAGATTCTATCTAGATAGGACTAAATCCTTCAGAAAGTCTGATCAATTGCTGGTTAGCTTTGCTACATGGGCAGAAGGCAAAGCCATCTCCAAACAAACCATTTCCAAATGGATAGCACACTGCATCCATTTCTGCTACAAACAGCATGGAAAGCCTCTCCCCAAGGGGGTCAGGACACACTCCACAGAGCAGCCTCCACCTCTGCAGCTTTCCTCAGAGGAGTCCCCACCAGGGACACCTGGAGGCTGCCATCTGGACATCTGTTCACACTTTTACCAAGCATTACCACCTGCCTCTCTTCTCCAAATCCAGGGCAGGGTTTGCCTCTGCAGTCTTGCAGGGGATCCTAGCCAGCCCCTATTTTTGTTGACTGCCTCCAGCCATTTCCTCAGCTTTGGCATCAACCCAAATTTGATGACTGCAACAGTGAAACACAAAGAACATAGTACGGTTGTGTACATTTACCATAAATGTAAATATTCTAGTGTATTCACTGTTGCAGTCCTGGTTTCCCACCCTCCACCCCCCCTTTTCTTCTCTTTCCCCTTTTATTACCATTCTAACTTGTTGTTGTCCTTTCCTTTCAAAGGACATATTGGTATTTATTTTTCACTGGTGGGGTTTCTTCCACCAGACCCTGGCCTCCTACTTGGGGGCTCCTGACAGGTTAAGGCAAGAAAAACTGATGTAATGGCATCTGCTGCCTTAGTTTATACTACTGACATCAGTCCTCAAGCGACAGCAAATGATGCAGAAATGCTAATTCTCTGGTATTCGGGCCGGCCAAGGGCTACCCTGGCAGGGATAACCCAAATGTGATGACTGCAACAGTGAAGACACTCAAACATTTACATTTATGGTAAGTGTACACAACTGTACTTTTTTCTAGTTGGTGCCATTCTATGAACCAGCACCCTTTTAAGGTCTAATGCCACTGGTTCTTAATTTTATGTAAGTTACTCATTGTTACATTGTTTATGTACTGGCCATCTCTGCTCGTCTGCCATTGGATACCCTCTTCTAACTAACCTCAAATTAAGCAGTTTTTGAAAGAGGTTTTACATATCCCCCACTTAGAAAGTTTGTGGCTCCTGCTTGCCATCTTAACTTTGTGCTTGAAAAGTTTACTATATTTCCATTTGATCCAGCTCATCAGGTTGAATTGATGTTATTAACATGGAAAACTGTTTTAATCATGGCTAAGACTTCAGCCAGATGAGTTATCGACTTATAGCTATATAAGCTTATCTCATTTTTCACATGAACAAAGGTTCTTTGAGAACTAATCAGTTCCTGAAGTGTTCCCAAGAGATTACCTTGACCCACAATGTTAATTAAATGTTGATGATGTCCTTCAAGGATGCATCTGCAGTCATCACATATAGGTTGTCCTGCCTCAGGCAGCCCTTCGGTCGGCCGGATTCCAAAGTCTGGGTCCGGCGTCGGCTGATGTCGCCCCTTCCCCGACGTCAGAGCGCCTGGGGTATAAAAGCATCAGCCGACGCCATCTTCCCCAGTCTTTCTTGCCGCGTGGTGCCCGAAGCAAAAGCAGTTCGCAAGTGCCGGTCGGCCAGCTCCTGTAATTTAGCTAAACCGAAGACTTCAAAAGTTAAGTACCCTGTTGGGGACTCTTTCTTGCCTCAGCCGATGTCAGATAAAATTAATAATTGCTTAACTTGTGGGAAACAAATACCTCATAAGGATTTCCAGTCTTAATGCCTACCCTGCCTAGGCCCAGACCACGACGTCTTGGCCTGTTCCGCCTGTGCTTCCTTCAACCGACGCACTCTAAGACGGTCGGAGTTTGCAGAGGAATTTTTTGGGGCTAGTTTTGCTTACAAAATGTCGTCGGAGACTCCGACTTCACATTTAATGAAGAAACGCAAGGACAAGGACCGACATCCGTGATCCGCGGTTTCGGCTGAAACCGCGGCCAGGCCTACCACGAGTGTCTCGGTTTCGGCTGAAACCGAGTCCTTGGTACTACCGTCCACCGAAACCGTACAACCGACAAACTCGGCCCCGGAGGCCGCTTCTGTCTCAGTTGTTGAATCTCCTTTGGAATCTGGTGTCCAGGAACCTTCCGACACCATTCCCTTAGACAAAACTACACCAGCACGTGGTGCAGCCAGGCTTCCTGCATCCATGTCTATTAAGGCATTCTCTAGGGCTAAAGCTGCTAAACACTCAAAATCTATGCCTCCCAGGGTTATCCCTCAGGGACCCACTACAGGTTCTCAGATCCTTAGTCTAGCAGAGGACCTTATTTCATTAATTAGGGGCTCTCAGCCTCATCCGGACAGGGGCTCTCAACCTTCTACAGCAAAAAGGCCCAGGGTTGAGCCCTCTGATCCCCTATCCTCAGATGAGGCCTCTGCTGGCTCTGCCCTGTCGGACTACCAGGAGGAGGCTTTTTCGGCCTACGAGGATTCAGATGCAGAGGAATCTATCCCTTCGGCCTCCCCTCCTGAAGAACTGTCTTTTGGGGAAACTTTGCACACTATGAGGGAGCATTTCCAATGGCAGGGCCAGGAATTCTCTGATTCCAGGAAGAGATTAAGGACCTTCTTGCATTTGCCTCAGCATAGACCTTTGGCTATTCCCCCTGTTTTGAATGTCATTGATGATGTGTACTTGGAATCTAGCACAACCCCTGATACTCTCCCTCCGGCTCCTGCCAAACCTGATAGGTACTACAGGGTCCCGGAATCACATCTTTTCCTTTACAAGGCCCACTCTACTGATCCAGAAACTATTTCCCAGGGCCCTAAAGGGGTTACAGCTACCACTGCAAAAAATCCACTCCCCTCTGAAAGGGAGTCCAGGGCTTTAGAGCAATGGGGTAAAAAAGTGTATACTTCTGCTACCCTTGCTATGAGGGCTTTAAACTGTCAATTTCATATGATACAGTACCAAGAATATTTGTTAGATGAATTGCATAAAAAGCTGTCTTCACCTGAACCCCTAGATCGCAAATCACTTCAGGATCTGGTACATAACTCTCAACAGGTTAGCAACCATTTTTTGCAGTGTGGTTATGATGCATTGGAAGCTTCATGTAGGTCAGCTATGACAGGTGCAGTTATACGTAGGCATGCTTGGCTGAAGGAACAATCTCTGCCAGACCATGTTAAAGCAAAGCTTCTGGATGCTCCACTGGAAAAGCAAAAGTTATTTGGCTCCATTGCTCAGGTGGTCTTAAAGAAATTTGAAGAAAAGGCAAAATCTGTACAATCAGTCAAAGATTTTATGCAGGTCCAACCACCAAGATTCAGCAGAAATTGGCCTTCCAAAAACTGGTCCTTTCCAGACACAGACAGATTTCGAGAGGCAAGAACAGGCGTGCCAGAGGTAGAGGGCAAGCTAGAGGCTCCTACAGAGGACATCAATGGCAGCATCCCAACCAGAGAGGTAGTGCAGGGCCTACAACTGCTGCACAAGGACAGACTCAATGACTTTACCTTGACACCGCCAACCAGGGCTCAATTGGAAGCACCTTTGGGCGGAAAGCTTTCCTTATTTTCAGAAAATTGGCACATTATTACAAGGGACAAATGGACACTACAAATAATAGACAAAGGATACAAGTTCCATTTCCACACATTACCGAAAAGAAAAGACATGCCAGACCTGCCACCAAATCAAAGGGCAGAGGCTTTGAAACAAATCTCCAACTTAATGAAAATGAAAGCAATAGAAAAGGTTCCTCTCGCAGAACAAGGCCAAGGATTTTATTCCAGACTCTTCCTTGTTCCAAGAAAAGAAAAGCAATGGAGGCCTATTCTCGACTTGTCCGCACTAAATACTTATCTCATTGTGCCAAAATTCAAAATGCTGACTCTACAGCAACTCCTTCCCATGCTGGGCAAGGGGTCTTGGCTGGTAACTCTGGACCTCAAGGAGGCATACCTGCATGTCCCTATCAGACAAAGCTGCAGAAGACACACCAGATTTCTTGCAGGTTCAGAGCATTATCAATTCTCAGCATTGCCCTTTGGCTTATCTACTGCACCCAGAGTATTCACAAAATGCCTGGCATCAGTAATTGCACACTGCAGACTTCAGGGGATGCAAATATACCCGTATCTGGACGACTGCCTTATACAAGCGGACAGCCAACAAATTTTGGTAAAACACTTGAATTATGCCATCTATCTTCTTCAGGCCTTGGGATATACAGTCAACATTCACAAGTCAAGACTTGTACCATCCCAAAGAATAACTTTTCTGGGTGCGGATCTAGACACAACCACCCAAATGGCTTTCCTCACAGAAGAAAAACAAAACCAACTACCGGATTACTTCAAAAACCTGTCAAGACAAACTCAGCTGACTGCAAGGAAAATCCTGCAGGCCCTGGGTTACATGGCTTCTTGCATTCTTCTGATTCCTCAAGCAAGGCTACATATGAGGAAACTCCAATGGTACCTAAGGAGTTTATGGACTCAGCACAGTCACAGCTTGGAAGCTTTGATACCACTCATCCCATGCCTTCAAAGGGAATTTCTGTGGTGAGCTCAAGCAAGCCAGTCAAACAGGGGTTTGCCCTTCAGCAAACCAATAGCCAGCCAAACCATTACAATGGACACTTCAAACCACGGATGGGGAGCTCACATGGAAGGAAGATGCATTCAAGGACTATGGTCACAAAAAGAGCTACGTATGCACATAAACCAAAAGGAAATGCTGGCAGTGATACATGCAATCGAGGCCTTCAAGTTATTTCTACATCAAGGCCACCTGCTAATAAGGACAGACAACACTACAGTTATGTGGTACATAAACAAGCAAGGAGGCACCCATTCCTACCCTCTTTGCAGACTGGCAATGAATCTATGGGAACTTTCCCTGACTCTCAATATACACCTGCAATCCCAGTTTGTACCAGGAAAGGACAATATACTGGCGGACAGCTTAAGCAGGAACATCATGGATGCACACAAATGGATGCTGCACCCAGACATCTTCCATCAGATAACACAATCATGGGGGAGACCGGACATAGACCTCTTTGCCTCCCCACACAATCATCAGCTGGACAAATTCTGCACAAGGACATACCACCCACAAGCATTGAAAGTGGACGCCCTCTCTTTCAGCTGGAGAGATCTAACAGTGTATGCATTTCCACCTCTTCCATTAATGACCAAGGTCTTACTGAAGATCAGGGCAGAGCAGCCAAGAGTGATTCTGATAGCTCTGGACTGGCCAAGACAGCACTGGTACCCATTGTTAAAGAGCATTTCACGGACAAAACCATGACTTATGGCTGCTTCTCCTGACACAGCACAATTACAAAACTCTGCATTCCAACCTGAAAACATTACAGCTAGCTGCCTGGAAAATACCTTGACTCATCACCAGGATAAGCTATCCAAGAGAGTGAAGGATATCATCATGGAAGCTCGCAGGCCTTCCACACGAAAGGCATACTCAGCAAAATGGAAAAGATTTCACACCTGGAACACCTCAAAGGGCCTAGATGCAACAGTTATGAACATGGCGCATATCCTGGAATATTTAGCAGAAATGCTCCACAATGGCCTGTCTTACTCTTCCATTAAAATTCATGCTTCAGAAATTTCAGCAGAGTACAACACTGATCCTCCTGTCTTCTCTCATCCTCTGCTAAGGCAGTTTCTAAGAGGAATTAAAAACATCAATCCTCCAAGGAAACCACCACTGCCTACTTGGGACCCTAACTTTGTGTTGGAAAAACTAACACTGCCTCCCTTTGAACCAGCAGCATCTGCAGAACTACAGTTCCTCTCTTGGAAGACTGCCTTCCTTCTGGCCATAACCTCAGCAAGAAGAGTATCTGAGTTACAGGCCCTCATGGCAGTACAGCCATTTCTTATTTTTCATCAAGACAGAGTCTCATTGAGAACCAATCCTTCATTTATGCCAAAGGTGGTATCTAGGGTCTCATTAAACCAAGCTATTCACCTGTCTACCTTCTTTCCAAATCCACAAAACGAAGGGGAAAAGCTTCTGCACACCCTGGACATACACAGACAGTTGCGCTACTACTTGGACAGAACTAAAAATTACAGAAAAACTGACCAGTTGTTTGTAGCATATGCTGCTGGTGCACAAGGAAAAGCAATTTCAAAACAGACAATTTCAAAATGAATAGGGAATTGCATTCGTTTCTGTTACTCCTTTCATGGAAAAACTGTGCCAGCCAACATTAGACCTCATTCGACCAGAGCCACAGCCACCTCCACAGCCTTCTTAAGAGGGGTGGCTACCAAGGACATTTTAGAAGCTGCTACATGGAGCTCCATGCATACATTTTCCAAGCATTACAACTTACTTTTATATTCCAGATCTAGAGCAGGCTTTGCTACGGCAGTCCTGCAGGGCATTTTAGCTACACCATCCTTTACATAGATCCACCACCCCCAGATTGGCTATGGTATTCTACCCATATGTGATGACTGCAGATGCATCCTTGAAGGACATAGTACAGTTTTGTACCTACCATAAATGTAGATGTCTGATAGGTATGCATCTGCAGTCAGGTTTACCCTCCCTCCTTCCCCTCTGTGGTATTTCTTGGGTACATTCCCCTCTCATAGCTAGCTGGGGTTATCTATTATGGTGTATTTGTTTTTTATATATGTATATATTTTTGTGCATGTTTGGAATTTATTGCATTTCTCCAAATTTAGCCTTCCTTAGTGGGCACCTGGCATCTGGGGCAAGAAAAACTGAGGAAGATGGGGTCGGCTGATGCTTTTATACCCCAGGCGCTCTGACGTCGGGGAAGGGGCGACATCAGCCGACGCCGGACCCAGACTTTGGAATCCGGCCGACTGAAGGGCTGCCTGAGGCAGGGCAACCCATATGTGATGACTGCAGATGCATACCTTTTGGACATCTACATTTCTGGTAGGTACAAAACAGTACTTTCTTCATGTTTCACTGTTGCAGTCATTACATTTGGGTAATCTGCTGGCAGGTTGCCCTCAGTTGGCCTGACTAACAAAGTCTTGGGTCCTGCATCGGTTGCTGTCCCTTCTTCCATGACGTCAGGGGTAGAAAACATGCAGCTGACGCCATTACATCAGTCTTTCTTGCCGTGCAGTGCCCAAAGCAGAAGCAGTTCACAAGTGCTGGTCAGCCAACTCTTGAAATTGTTGTTTTTGAGTTTCAGAACTGAAGTCTTCAACTTAAACCTAAGTACCCTGTTGGGGAAACTTTTTCTTGCTCCTTACCGATGTCAGTAAAAGTTAATAATTGCATTACTTGTGGGAAACAAATACCTCATAAAGATTTTCATTTGTACTTTATTCCTTGCCTAGGCCCTGACCACGATGTACCTTGCTGTTGGTTTTGTGCTTTATTTAATCAGCGCACTATCCATCGTCATTTTTGCCTCTAAATATTTCGTTTCTCAGTTTAATTATCCAGAAATGATGTCAGTTAGCTATCCAACTACCGGAATTCTGAAAAAACGCAAAGAAAAAGAGAGAGACAAGCCTTTGAGATCCAAAACTGCTGACAACACTTCTCCTAAGCCAGTCGCCAGTTCGCCGGTACTCATTGAGGCGCTTTCACAGCCCCTGATACCCACTACTTCTGACTCGCAGGCCTCTACTATTCAGAGACAAGTATGCCGTGAGATGTTTCACCTATGGAACCCGTGGATGTCTCTACCTTGGATGGGTCCGGAGCCACTGTGCAGGCACCGGCTTCTGAGGGTGTTTTCAGGCCTACAGACTTGCATATTAAACCGACTCCACCTTCTAGTCTAAGGCCTAAATCTCGATCTATGTCTAAAATGACCAAAGCCCAGGCCACATGTTCAGGCCCCTATGCCTAAAAAACAAATGATCAAAATGGCTGAAGATCTTATTACTCTAATCAGGGGTAGTCAACCCCCCCCCCCTTTCTAAGAGGCCTAGGACTGACCTTGACTATGAATTTTCTGATCAGGACTCTGTTTCTTCTAATTTTCTTCCTATGACCTGGATTTGTCCATGCCTACTTATGAGGATTCTGATGCAGAGGATTCCATTCCCTCTGCTTCCCCCCTGAGGATTTTTCTTTTGGGGAAACTTTACATACCTTAAGGGAACATTTTCACTGGGAATGTCAGAAATGTTCTGAATCTAAAAAGAGGCTTAAGGATTTCCTTCTTCTACCTCAGCATAGGCCTTTGGCTATACCTCCTGTACTAGACATTGTTGATGATGTGTTTTCAGAATCTAGTATGGCTCCTGATTCCCTGCCTCCAGCTCCTAGTAAACCTGACAGATACTACAGGGATCCTGAGTTCCACAAGTTCCTTTTCAAAAATCCTGTTGCAGATCCAGAAACCATTTCTTAGGGGCCCAAGGGCATTAAGGCTTCTACTGCTAAAAATCCTACCCCTTCTGATTAGAGACTCCAGGGCGCTGGATAGAAGGGGTAAAAAGGTTTATACTTCTGCAACCTTGGCAGTCAGGGCTTTAAACTGCCAATTTCATATGCTAAAATATCAACAGCATATAATGGGACTGCTTAAACAGAAAATGATGTTGATTTCTGACTGTGTGGAAAATAAAAATTTACAGGATTTATTGCATTCTGCCAAACAAGTTGGAAAACATACTTTGCAATGTGGTTTTGATTCTTTAGAGGCCTCTTGCAGGGCTGCGGTTACTGGGTCTGTGCTTAGAAGGCATGCTTGGCTTAAGGAGCAATCTCTACCTGATCATGTTAAAGCAAAATTGTTGGATGCTCCTTTAAATCAGGACCACCTGTTTGGCAATAAGGCTGAAGAAGTTCTAAGAAATATGGAAGATAAAGCTAAATCTAAGCAAACTGTAAAATATTTCTTACAAGTGCAACCTCCAAGATTTAGTAGGCACTGGCCTACTAAGAATTGGTCCTTTCCAGCTCCTTCCAGATCCTCTCAAACCAAACCCAAACACACCAAAAGCACCAGGTTTCAGTCCCAAGGGACTCTCAGAACTAAGCAGTGGGGGGCATCCACTTTCAAATCTAGAAATAACAAGACACCCCCCTATGGTAAACAGTCTCACTGACTTTCCCTTAAAATTGCCAGGCACTTACCTTTCAGTTGCCCCTTTGGGGGGAAAGATTGCTCTTCATGCAAAAAACTGGGAACTCATAACCCTGGACAATGGGTTTTAAATATAGTATCCCAGGGATACAGATTTCCTTTCCACACATTGCCAACACCAAACGGGTGGCCAGACCTGCCCCCAAATCAGTGGGCAGAGGCTCAGAAACAAGTACTTTCCCTCTTACACATGGGGGCTATTCAACCGGTACCAGAAGAGGAAAAGGGACAATGTTTCTATTCCAGGCTTTTTCTGGTACCCAGAAAAGACAAATACTGGCATCCATTTCTGGACCTGTCTACTCTAAACACCTTTCTGGATATTCCAAAATTCAAGATGCTGACTCTTCACCAGCTACTTCTTATGCTAGGCAAAGATGCCTGGTTGGCAACTCTAGATTTAAAAGAAGCTTACCTGCATATTCCAATCAGGGAATCTTGCAGAAAGGTACCTACGCTTCAAAGCAGGCTATTTGCATTATCAGTTCTCTGCACTGACCTTTGGCTTGTCTACTGCACCCAGGGTATTCACTAAGTGCCTGGCTCCAGTAACGGCATTTTGCAAACAAAGAAATATTCAAATATTTCCATACCTGGATGATTGTCTAATTCAGGCAGAAAAGCAGGCCATACTTATAAATCATCTGGCGTTTGTAAAAAGGGTTCTAACTTGTCTAGGGTACACCATAAACAAAAAGAAATCACAACTGGTACCCTCTCAGCAGATTACATTCCTGGGTGCAAGCTTGAATACAACTGCCCTGATGGCTTTCCTCATGCCAGAAAAGCAAATTCATTTGGTAACTTACTTCAAACAAGTGGCCACAAAAACCCTGCTTATCTGCAAGACAAATACTGCAAGCCTTGGGGTTCATGGCCTCCTATATTCTTCTGCTTCCATACGCAAGACTGCATATGAGGAAACTTCAGTGGTACTTAAAAAGTCTATGGAGCCAGCATTGTCACAGCCTGGAAACAATGATTCCTATCATACCTTGCCTACGCCTGGAGTTCCTATGGTGGGCAGAGGCCTGCCACCAAAAACAAGGGACTGCCATTCACACTACCCCCTGCCGCCCAAACCCTTACTACAGACACATCAGACTGTACATGGGGGGCTTACCTGGCAGGGAAGTGCATTCAGGGCAAATGGAACCCAAATCAAATACACCTACATATCAATCAAAAAGAAATGTTAGCTTGTACAGAATGCTCTGACAGCCTTCAAGGACTACATTCATCCAGGACAACGAATGGTAAAGACGGACAACACCACGGTTATGTGGTACATAAACAAGCAGGGGGGTACTCATTCCTACCCCCTTTGCAGACTAGCTATGGCATTGTGGAATACGGCCTTGAGCTACCAAGTGCAACTACAAGCTCAATTCCTGCCAGGAAAACTGAATACACTGGCAGACGGACTAAGCAGAAATCTCATGGACCCACATGAGTGGAAACTGGAACCATGGATTTTCAACATGTTGACAAGCAAATGGGGGAGCCCGGACATAGATCTATTTGCCTCCCCCCACAACTACCAGTTGGACATATTTTGCACAAGGACTCATCACAAAAAAGCCTGGGAAGTGGATGCTCTGTCATTCAGCTGGAAAAACCTATCAGTCTACGTCTTTCCCCCTCTACCTCTGCTCTCCAAAGTTCTGCTAAAAGTCAAACAGGACAAACCAAGAATGATTTTGATTGCTCCAGACTGGCCACGCCAACACTGGTACCCACTCCTGCGCAGTGTGTCACAAATTACTCCATGGCACCTGCCTCAGACACCTTCCTTACTGTCTCAGCAGGAGAACCAAATTCTGCATCCTCAACTCCCAACATTGAACCTTGCATCTTAGCTAATCATTTAAATTCACCTTTATCATCCCTCACCAAACCTGTGATGGATGTCATCTTGGAGGCGAGAAGACCTAGTACTAGAAAAACTTATGCTGACAAATGGAAAAGATTCTGTGCTTGGAATCAATCTCAAGGGATGAGCACAGCAGCGCCCAATTTACCTCCGATTTTACAATACTTAACTGCGATGCTTCACAAGGACCTGTCTTTTTCCTCCATTAAAATCCATGCCTCAGTCATTTCAGCTCATTATAACCTCCCATTTTCTCTCATCCTCTGTTCAAGCAGTACCTCAGAGGGGCCAAAAACTTGAGACCACCCAGGAGAGCTCCAACCCCTGCCTGGGACCTTAACTTTGTATTGGAGAAACTCACTCTACCTCCTTTCGAGGCAGCTGCTACTGCAGAAGTAAAATTTCTTTCTTGGAAAACAGCCTTCCTTCTAGCAATCACTTCAGCTAGAAGAATATCTGAGTTATAGGCCCTTATATCAGTGGAGCCTTTCATCATCTTTCATGCGGACAGGGTGTAACTCAGGAACAATCCATCCTTCATGCCCAAGGTGGTATCCAGTGTGGCTCTTAATCAGTCCATTCATTTGCCAACTTTCTTTCCCAATCCACAGAACAAAGGGGAACAGATTCTGCATTCATTGGATGTGCACAGACAACTTAGATTCTACTTGGACAGGACTAAACCTCAAAGAAAATCAGAACAAATGCTGGTAGCATTTGCTGCAGGGGCAGAGGGAAAGGCTATTTCAAAACAAACCATTTCTAAATGGATAAGCCATTGCATTAATTTCTTCTATAAGCACCATGGAAAACCTGTCCCCCAGGAGATCAGATCTCATTCCATCAGGGCTGCATCTACTTCTGCAGCCTTTCTCAGAGGTGTTCCTACCAGGGATAGTCTAGAAGCTGCTACCGGGAGTTCAGTCCATGCTTTCACCAAGCATTATCATTTACCAATTTTCTCTAAATCCAGAGCTGGCTTTGCCACTGCTGTCTTTCAGGGCCTTATAGCTGGTCCTAATGTTGTTTAAATCCATCCTCCCAATCATAGCTTTGGGAATCTACCCAAATGTAATGACTGCAACAGTGAAACACGAACATCATAGTACAGTTGTGTACACTTACCATAAATGTAGATGTTCGAGTGTATTCACTGTTGCAGTCCTGGTTACACTCCCTCCAGCCCCCTGTTTTTCTCTTACTATACCTCTACTTTCATTTACTATGCTTTAAAGCCTTTTTGGTGTATTTGCTTTTGGTTGGAGGTATATTTTTGTGTTTTTAATTTTATTTTGCTCCCATTACGGGGGCGCCTGACATCTGGGGCAAGAAAAACTGATGTAATGACGTCGGCTGCATGTTTTATACCCCTGAAGACCTGACGTCATGGAAGAAGGGACAGCAACTGATGCAGGACCCAAGACTTTGTTAATCAGGCTGACTGAGGGCAACCTGCCAGCAGATTACCCAAATATAATGACTGCAACAGTGAATACACTCTAACATCTATATTTATGGTAAGTGTACACAACTGTACTTTTTCTTTACCGACCATAAGAGAAAAATGATTCTTCACACTCTGGATGCCCACAGACAGCTCAGATATCATCTATACAAAACTTGAGCCTTAAGGAAAGCTGATCAGCTGTTTCTCCTTTTTTCTTACTGTCTTAGGAGACTGTGTTAAAGCTGACAGTTTCCAGGTAGTTGTCTCATCCTATTGCTTTTTGTTATACTCCCCATGGTAAGCCACTTCAGGCAGGGTTAGGTCCCATTGCACAAGAGCTTTGGTTTCTTTAGTGACTTTCTGGGAAGGGGTCGACTGTCATTCTGATCCTTGTTCTTGCAAAGTTGTTTTATATGTAGAAAATGTGTTAATTTGATGCAGCTGGTGGTGGGAGGGAACACCCTGCTAAGTTCTGTACTACAAATGCTGAAGAAATGCTGGAAGGAGAATTGTGAAAATTCAGACACGTACTACAAATAAAGTTGTATCTATGGAGTGTGCGATTAGAGCTATAGTAACTGAGTCAACTTCATCTTTGTGTTACAACTTGGTGGTAAAATGTACTGTATTTCTGGAAGATGATAAAATCCAAGCCCTTTTGTACTCTGGAAACATGACTAAACTTGTCACAAGTCCCCTGGTATGTAAGCATAAAATTTGTAACAACCAAAATGCTCTATGCATTCATTGTGACAAAAGAATATCCTTCACATGTAAAAATTCAAAATTTTATGAAAATAGCTGCATCCTGTGACTGTAGCTCCTGATTTTTTTCATAGTGCAATGCTAGAAAAAAAACTCCCCTATTTTAAGGCAGTATGGAAAATGTGGGAGGAGAAAAGAATCCATATCCACAGTATGAAATACTGATGCACTTAAGAAATAAGTAAAGCAGCTTGATGCACCTATTCAGTACAAGGAGGAGAGAGGGAGAGCAAGGCAGGGACACCCATTCAGAGGTTCAGAATCAAAACCAGGAGAATGGAATTAACATTGTAGCCAGAAAAACAGCTAGATTTTGGTTATGGTTAGGCAGCAGAACGGATTTTGTTTATCAGAAACCTGTCAGTGACAGACCAACAGAAATCCAAAAATGTCAGTATAGGAAACTCTGAAGTAAAATCAGTACAATAAGTTTTCTCAGAGTCTCATAAGAAACATTACTTTGAAAAGTGTGGCACAAATAGAAGAATGCCCCCAGTTGAGGACCCTCAGAACAAAGTGAGTACTAAAACTGAATCGGTGTCTGTACACACTAATACAAAGAGAGAAAGGGGAGCCTAATTGGAACTGGAGCACTTAAGCTTGTACAGATATCAGAGATAGTATAACAAAAAGTTAGCTCTTTCTAGAATTGCCCTTTGGGAAGATGGAGAAAAGACTGTTGTGCTAGTGTTTTTTTTTTTGGGGGGGGGGGGGCTTTTGTTCCGTCTTGAAGTAACTATTAAAGATGACCACCCTTAGATGACTTACAAGTAAGCCACTTAAATTTTGAAGGAGCACAACTGTATAAAAAAGGCAGTCGGCAGGGCGAGAAAGAGAATAAGCAAGGTTGAAGAGAAACAAGGTGTACCCATTGCTTCATACACTTATTTTGAATTGAAAGATGACCTATTTTACAGAGTGGATAAGAAAAAAAAATCAGTACCAGTTGCTAGTGCCAAAACCCTGTCTGACTCAAATAATGAAGCTAATTAACAGCCATATAGGAGGTTATCTGGGGATAAACAAAACTAAGGCAAGAATACAAGCCAGATTTTATTGGCCAGGCATAGAGAGATAACTACTTTGCTTCTTGTCCAGAATGCCAAGAGACACCACCCTGTCTTGGATTTAAGACCCAGTGATCACAATGCGTATTAGAGAGAAGGCTCAGAGGCCATTTGAAAATATTGCTATGGTCATTGAGCTGTCATTGGTAAAATCCTGCCGTGGATATAATTGCATATTAGAAATATTAAGCTATGCTATGAAGTTTCCAGAACCAGTGCAGTATAAAGCTAATGCTAAAGAACTGGTACTACTGTTCTCTGGACTGGTTATCCTCAGAAAACACTGATCAAGGCACACCATTTATGTCAGATGTGTCAGTTATGTCAGTGCTTTAAAAGGAAAGTTTCTCCCCTCCCATAGTTTAGTTCAACCCTTGGGCCGCTTTTCAAATTATACAGTATGGTTGCCGTATGCTTTAGTTAACAGAAACCTGCTTGTACTTGCTGAAACTGTCAAAGGAAGGATAAGCCCACCCACTTTTTTGTTTATTTTTTTCTTTTCACATGCTTTGTTAGAAGAATTTGTCTCCATCTGCATGGCATACAGCAGACACAAGGAAATATGTATTTTCCAGTCTGGTACTGCCCGGAGGCTTTGTATCAACAATCAGTGTTGCTGAAGTCTGCAGCTGCTATAAAATGTGCAATGTTATAAAACTTATCCACTGCCTTTGTTGCAAAGAAAAAAAACTGTATCGGTTCCATTGTTGGTAGCGTTTTCTCTCTGCAAGGCAATCCTAATTTGAGCATGCCTATCCTGCAAGGGAGAGAGTGGTGGGGAAAGAAATTACAAATGTGCTGATACTTTACAAGATAAAATATTTTCTGACTTAACTCTAAAGGGAGTGGCTACTGCAGCAGTAATCTCTTTGCATCTACTGTTATGACAAGTTTACTTACACAACTGTACTATGTTCATTAGATCACTGCTGCAGTAAAGTCGATACAGGAAAGCAATATGAGTAGAATACCAAAGCTTAGAAAGTTTGGGGGGAGAAAGGATGTGGTCAAGGAACCCTGGAGAACAGTCATAGTACAGTCCGGTATAGATCTGGAAAAAGTCCAATTTCTAGCGCTTTATGGAAGTATTTTTCAGAAGACCAAGTTGTTGCCTCTAGAATACTTCCATAGTGAACCTTTTTCAAAAAAGACACTGGAGAAGCCAAGGTTCTGGTAGAATGGGCTTTGACCCTGCCTGTAATTGATTTATTATAGTTGGAATAAAAAAAGGAAATTGCATTGGATAGTCATTTGAAAATTGTCTGCTTTTGACAGTGGCTGTCTTTTTTTTTTTCTCTCTCTTGCCTTCATAACAAGTGAATAACTGATCAGAATTTTTAAAGGTATTGGATTTACCAGGATAGTTTCTGAGTTGTCGGTGGACATCCTGAGTCTGAAGAATCCTTTCTTCCATGCGTTTAGGTTCTGGAAAGAAGACAAGGGAGATAGATATCATAGTTCACAGTAACCAGAAGTACAACTTTAGGCATAAATGGAAGGATTTGATATCCTTCCATATCACTGTTGCAGTATTCTTTAAAAAAGGGGGATTCCCTGCCAAGGGTAGCCCAATATCCTGGCCAGTATACCAAAGCCTTAGAATCTTTTTTAGACATCGTACTTCACATGTATGCCCTCTGCTCAAGGCATAGGGCATAAAGGTAACGTACAAACATACATACCTTTGAACTTCTTTGCTGTTAGTCCAAATGCTGTCATTCATTGTTAGTCTGAACAGTTGTCCTCTGCTGGTTACTGAGCCATGTTTCAGATAAGTGCCCCATTGGGGTTGTTTCTTGTCTTTTTTTCTCTCAGTTTTTGAGAATTTACATGTCATCCAGAAAGGAAAAATGTCAGTGTAGGAGGCACATTCCCCATAAAGATTGTCATGAGTGGTCTCTCTCCTGTTTTGGTGTTCTCATGACCATGTAGTGGTGTCCCTCTGTTCCTATTTTGCAGTATTCTTTACATGAGGGATGACTGATGTAAGTGGTCCCAACTTCCGGCCAGTATACAAAATCCTTTCACCACTGCAGGGTACATGGGATGTTGCACGTAGGCCTGCAAGCACCATAGGCCATAAAAGTTATGTCTACACGTAGCATCCTCAGAACTTCTCTGCCGCCAGTTAGAGCACCATCTTCAACCAGTCTGCTCACTTGAGTTGTTTGCTGATGTACGAGATTCAGATAAGTCCCCTGTTGGGGTTTTCTTTTTTTTTACCTTTTGCTACGTACATACAACTATTTCAAGCACTGGCATTAATGCCCTTCTAGCTTGCCAATGTACCAAAACACTTGTTTCCATAATTGTCCAGGCTGTTCTTTACTTGCTTTAATGTAATTTGGTAGTCTGTTCTATGCATCAGCTTCTCTGTCAGAGAACTGATTCGTACACTTCTCATTCCTATATAATCTTCTACATAGGTTGTATGATGATTGTCTAGTACTTTTTGATAACGCCAAATATTCCCAGAGGTAGTCGTCTCTCAATGTCCTATATACCCGAATAAGATTTCCTCTTGGATATCTGTAAGAGACACTATCCAAGTTCAGATATTTTAGTCTTTCATAATAACTTCAATTTTCACATTCATGGATGCCCTTAGTATATTTCTGCTTTATTCATTCCAGTTTACTCATGCCTGTATTCTTATAGGGTTTCCATATTGTTATTCCATACCCAAGTTTGGGTCTAATGTAACTAACAAACAAATGACTTCCTCATTTTTGATTTCCTAGACTTTATAAATCTTTTTATACAACCTATAGTCCTATAACTGTCACTAACCAATTGGTTGATATGATTAGAAAAACTCGTAGTTTGTTCTACCCATATACCTATGTCCTTAAATGAGTCTACAGTTTCAGTCACTGTGTGCTGTATTAAATATTCACCTTTCAATTTATGTCTCCCAAATTTCAGCTTAGTTTTTGATGTGTTTGTTTGCATATTATTCTCCTGTGCCTAAATGGTCTGTTTAGTCAAGTTATTTTGCAGACCTGCCTTATCTGTAGCACATAGGTTCATAGGTTTATACTAGGCTATCTGCCCTAAGGCATTTATAAGCCTAGCCCAAATTTTTGTGGCTTACGCCACCCCTTATATGAAAAAATACTGTGCCCATTAGTTTGTTGTGCCTCTGTCCAGCAGTGACACAGAGATGATTCCAGGGATAAACCTACGATCTCCCATCCACAGGTCAAGATTTCTCTTGAACAGAGCCAGCGAGGTGCTCTGCCTCACATGGATCGGGATTTTATTCCACAGCATAGGGAGTCTCTGAGTGATAAATCTATCCCTCCAGCACATCCTATTTATATCCGTGCTAAGGTTTAAGTTGCTTGCTCTAGTGGTTTTGGTGGATTTGGATTTTTTGAGGTGGAGCATGTCCATTAATTCCGGGTTGGACATGGCCTTGTATGTCAGGCACATGTCACCTCTGAGCAGACGGTATGCAACTGAATAGAGCTGGAGTTTCTTCAATCTGGCAGCATATGACATATTTTGGAGTCCCTTTATCCTTTTGGTGAGGAACTTTTGGGGTCTCTCCAATTGCTGCAGATGTCGGGTGAGATGCATCCCAAATGGGGCATTGTACTCGATCAGTGGTCTGATAAGTGAAGAGTACAGGGGAACAATGACCTCACTAGATCTGGATGTGAATCCCTTCATGATCAGGTGGGCAATGTAGAAGGTCTTTCTAACCACTTTAGCAATGTGAGTGTCAAAAGAAAGGCCACTGTCAACCTGGGTCCCCAGGTCCCTGATAACCTCTTCTGTGCTTAGTGGATTGCCACCTATATGGTAGCTTGGGGTTACCTTGTTTTTCCCGAAGGGTATGACTATACATTTTTTGACGTTTAACTTCAGGCCATGGCTCTGGCACCAACTATCTGTTTCCGTGAGTCCCTTCTGAAGGATATCCGCGTCCAATGCACTTTCCACTATGGCGCCCAGTTTGCAGTCGTCTGCAAACTTTGTCATTCAAAGTCCTCCCATGTTGGCCTGTACTTCTGAGAAGTAGATGCCGAACAATAGGGGGCCAAGGACCGAGCCCTGTGGGACACCACTTGTGACCAGTTTGGAGTCTGACATAGCGCCAGCAACTCTAACCCTGTGGGTTCTGTCCTTAAGCCAGGTTGCAACCCATCTTGTGACATATGGGTTTACATTTAAGCTGGTAAGTTTTTCTACAATACCCGAGTGGGGTATTGTGTCGAAGGCCTTTGTAAGGTCAAGGTAGGCTGTATGGACTGCCTTTCCCTCATCAATGGCCTTGGTGACTGTTTCGAAGAAGTCGACCAGGTTCAAAAGGCATGATGTGCCCCTGACGAAGCCAAACTGGGTCGGGTCCAATGTCTGCAAGTCCCCTATATCTTTGTTTATGAGCTCCATTATGATCCTCTCCATAGCTTTGCAGACTAGACTTGTTAAGCTTATGGGGCGGTAATTACCAGGGTCTGTAGAGGCACCGCCTTTGTGGAGTGGGACCACAGTTGCTGTACGCCACTCCTTGGGCACGTATCCTGTGGTAAGGCTGAGATTAAACAGCTGCCTTATGTGCGGATTTAATTCCTCATTTAGCTCGTGTAGCACACAGCCGGGGACACCATCCGGTCTCATTGATGCTGTGTTTTTAGCTTTAGAGAGAGCAGCTTTCACCTACGCATTTGAGATGTCTGGGAGGCTACACTCTGCTGGGATAGTTATCTCTCCTTTAGGGGGGGAGAGGGGGGTGAAGTTTGCACTGAACCTGTCTGCCAGTATGTTGGCAATGTCTGTGGGTTCAGTGATTTTTGTATCATTTTGGACTAATTCTGAGCATATCTGGGAGTTTCCACCCAGGTTCCTAACATAGCTGAAAAAGGCCTTATGATTGTCCTTTGAATCCATGGCAATTTTTCTCTCAAAATTGGTCTTAGTTGATTTTATGAGTGCTCGTATTTTTTACTAATAATGATCAGGGTGACTTCCCTTTTATGGATTTTGTTCTATCATGTAATAGCTTTCTCCTCTTATTGTAAAGTTTGTTAATGGCTGGGGTCCACCAGACTGGACGTTTGCCCTTTGTGGAAAGAGTCTTGGTTTTATTTGGGATTGCCTGATCCATGCAGTCCTGGAGGTGTTTATAGAAGGCATTTGTAAGGGCTTCCGCAGCTTGGGTTGTGGTTTCCACTGGCTCAGGGACCTTGAAGGATACCACACCAGTCTTCAAGTAGTGTGAAGTTTGCTTTAGAGAAGTTCTTCACTGTGGTCTTTTTTGTTTGGGGTGGGGGCGGGATGTGGATTTCCAGTGAGATTAGTTTATGATCAGATCTCACCAATGAGGGATATACTTCCGGTGTGGAGCATTTTGTCCCCATGTTTGTGATAATGAGATCTAGTATATTTTCTCCTCTCGTGGGAACAGTGACTAGCTGTTCCATGGCATTTGAATTTATGAACTCCAGGAACCGTTGGGCTAGAAAGTTAGGGCTTGAGTAATGTTCCCAGTCTATATTCGGGTAGTTGAAGTCAACCAATATGATGGTGTTTGGAGATACATTTATACCCTCCAGTGTCTTCAGGAAGGCTGTGTGGGGTTCCTGAGTTTGAGAGGGTGGCCTGTAGCATGCTACAATTTGTAGAGCAGTTTTGCCTATGGTTAGTTGCACCTGGATGGTTTCAAGCTTAGATGCGTTGCCACCAACCTGGAGGTGTGGGTATCCTTTATGAATATGGATACACCCCCCTCCTTTTGTGGTGTGGTCCGGGTTTTGGGGCCGGAATGCATGATATGAGGTAAAACCTAATAGTGCCGGGGTGCTCTCAGGAGCCTTGAACCAGGTTTCAGTTACAGCACAGACATCGATGTTCTCCATACTGAGAAGGGCCTCAAGTGCGTGCATTTTGAGATTTAGACTTCTGGCATTGAGCAGCATTACCCTCAGTTTCTTCCCATTTTTGTTTTCTAGGCTGGTAGGTTTAGAATTTGAGCCTTGCCTAAAAAAGGCACTATGGGGGTGGCAAGAGCCTTAGCCAATATCCATGTAATCAGTTTACCCAATTTCAGATTGTCTGCATATAGACTGTAAAACACATCAGATGAAAAAGTTAGATCTGAAAGATACAATCTAAACAAGTAAGGGCCTAGGACAGAGCCCTGTAGGACACCCTGACTGTAACCAAGGATTACTCCTGTCCAATTGCTGTATGATACTTGCAATGTCCTATTTATAAGCCATGCAGTTATCCATCAATACCTAGTTGTACTAATTTATTCATCGGTGTTTTGTGTATGACCCTGTCAAATGCTGAAGTTAAATCTATATAAATTACATCACAGCATAATTTTTCATTCAAAGCTGCTGTTATATTGTTATAGAACATCATGTTACAGGTGGTAGTAGGTCTATTTCCAACATATGCATGCTGATATATGGTTTCAATTCCCAACCTATTCAGTTCTGACAATAAGTTATCCAATATTATCTTCATTATTTTTCCACAACATGAAAGCAGACTTAAGGGTCTATATGTCTCTGGGTTTTCTCCTACTCCCCTTTCCCTTAAAGACAGATTTAATAAGCGCATGTCTCCAATCTTGAGGAATATTCTCATATTTATATGACCTAGTGAATAACTGATATTATGGTGCCGTAAGTTCTTGCTGAAGTGTTCTCGGGTCATTGCTACTAATTCTGTCACCTCCCTGTGCTTTGTTTGGATCCAGTTTGCGCAGTTCTTTTTCAATATAATCTAATTTGATTCCACTATCTGGGGTTACCTGGATGTCACTAGGACAATTTATCACCCCTTTTGAGGAGCCAAACTGTTTTAAATAAGATTTTTGTAACTGTATAATCTGTTGTGTCTGAGAATAAGTTTTAGAATCTGCACACAGTTTATCAGTCTTGTATGTCTTTACTCCTTCCATATCTTGTATATCTATAAAAATGTTTCCTGTTATGCTCAATGTCTTTAAGTACATTTTCTACAAATTTGTCTTGATCTTTTCTGACACTATGTTTAATCTGTCTGTCCAGCTTGTTTATTTCAGTTTTCAAAGTTGTAGTTCGACCTGTCTTCCATTTCTTATATTTTTGTCTCTCACCTTAATCAGATATCTTGTTCTTATGAAAATATATCCCCCTGACATTGTATGCCTCGATCCTGATGTCAAACTTTTTTTATCTTTTTTATTTTTTGCAATTCTCTTTCAAAACTTTGCACATTCCATCTGCAGTTTTTCCACTCAACACCTCACTCCAGTTAGTTTTACATAGTGACTGTTTGCTTCCATATAATGTGTAATTGACCTTCTGTGCACTGGTTTAGATTTTAGTTTGGCAGAATTATCTAGCAACAAATTAACCTTTATAACCCCATGATCATTGCACATCAATGGTGGTAAAACTTGAAGTAACAGTAATTTATTTAGGAACACAAACAATGCCTAGTATGCTCCATCCCTGGTAGTTTTTACAGTCTGTAGCAATTGTTGTTCTTGAATGTATGTCGTGAATAACTTCCTTACTAATGTTGTTGAATCAATATTATTCCAGTCTGTTTCTGGTAAATTTAAGTTCCCAGCTGATATTCTTCCCTCCTGTGTTTCATGTACAAAATGTATGAATTCCTCTAGGTCATCTGCATTAGACTTTGGTGGTATATACACTCCAACAATTGTTTGTATTCCAGGGTTGTCTTTATTATCACAGTTGCACAGTCAATAGTATTGGTGTTATCACTGAACATGTAATAATCACAGTTCTCATAGCTATCTTTAATCCTTATCATAACACCTCCACCTGAGTTTTTGTTAGAATGTCTGCTACAGTAAAAACATTTATACCCTGTCAGAACTGGTTTCCAGTGATTGTTTAACTATGTTTCACAAACAACTTCAATCTTGTGGGATCGTAGCAAATTTTCCAAAAAGAAAACTTTATTAATGCTCGTAGCATTAACAACCATCAGAGATGCATCAAATGTTGCTATCTGCAAACTGTTACATTTTTGACCTGGCAAAAATCCTGCCTAGTGTTTGTCAAATATTGCAAAATATCTCCTGCAAAAATTCTCTTCCCTGATCTTGACAAATGCACACCATTCTGTCTGAAGACATGCATGCCCCAAACTAGGCTTGGATGCTGTACACTTTTCCATTTTTTAAAACAGGAAATTTTTTCTATGTTGGCATTTACTCAGAAACTCTTTTCACAGTGACCTGACTATCCTTTCTATAGGTAATTTGTGAAAAATACGTCCTAACACCAGTACAAGCTATATTATCTAAGATCACATCTTCTATTTTGCTATTTTGGCTCCTGGGAAGCATAACACTATTCAGTGTTCATTATCTTCTCTGCAAATGCAAGTATCAGTTTTTCTAATTAAATTCTTAATTGCAAGAATCTCTCTGCTGACCAGCCCAGAAGAATCTTCAGCTTCTAAATCTGTTCTATCAATTGTTACAAAGGTTAGATCTTCATCACCATTAGTCTTATTAATCTCACTGTTTCATTGTGTATTAAATTCTCATCTAGCTGGCATTATAAATCCACAGCTTGAGCCATGTAGTTAACATCCGTTGTTTCTCTTCTTTTTTCTTACAGTAATGTTCTTCAATCCCTCCACATTCAGTTTTGATTTCTTCCTTTTCACCTGCCCCTTGCCTCTTTTTTTCTACCTTCTCTTTTCGAAAAATGATGCCTTTTTCTGTAGACTGAAAGTTTTCTGATAGAAAAATATTCCCTGTAAACTGTGTGTTACATAACAAAGCAGTGTCCTTTTTGATTACGTATTCTCTTTACTTCACAAACATTAGTTTATTTTTCTTCCTTGTTATTTATTGTGAACTACATCCTTTCTTTCTTCTTTTGTTTCCTTCTAAACAAACCGGATCCTCAGATTGCTGAATACTTGCATCCAGAATTCCAAAGTTGTCAGGAGCATAGTCTTGTTTCATAGGGGTTGATTCATCTTTGCAGACAATAGATGCATCATTTCCTAAATGTATTCTGTTTGTTCTTTGCCTAACATTATCCTTCTAGTCCAATCAATAATGTTCTCCATGCCAATTGCACAAGTGCAGTCATCATCAAGTCTAGGTTTACTTCCAACAATGGTAAGCAAATCATCCAACTTTTGACATGAACACAGATCACCAGTGTTATCAGCTGTTACCTTTAAATCTGCATAGCATCTATTACACTTTACAAGATGTTTATGCAGTAGCCAATCATTAATAGCATACTCATTTAAGGAATCCATATTCAGCTTAAAATGGATAAAATATTGTAAAAGAAAATAATCAAAGTTGCCACAGAGTTCAAAGAGAACTTAAATCAACTCCTATAACAAAAAAGTCACACAAGCAATATGCAACTAAATACTAAAGTAAGTACAGTAAAGTTCTGATCGTGCAAGTTCTGCAAGCCAGACACAAGCTGTAATTCCTTTATGTCGCATACAGTAGCTTCTGCTCACTATCGCTCGCAGTTACACTTCTTTTTAACTGTAAAGATCAATAAATCACAAACCAAGGTAAGATTATTTAGATATGCTCAAGATTTTCCTGTCTGCAGTCTGTGTGAATTTATAGATGTCTAGACCACTTGGGGTGGCTAGAGCTTGCCTGTCTAAAAACCTATCCCTTTCTAACAACTAACAGTGAAATTAAAGGTAAAACAACAAAATATGAATCAAAGTAAATATTGTTAACAAGCTATCCCTTCCTACCTACAAAGTGAAAAACAATGGTAAATAAAATATAATTTCAAATAAAACTTGTCTTACCAATCATCTTCACAGTAAATCACAAACCAAGGTAGAATAATCAAAGTAAATCTTGTTAGCAAGCTGTCCCTTCCTACCTACAAACAGTGAGAAACAGTGATGATAAATGAAATATAAATTCAAATAAAACTTCTCTTACCTGTCAACTCCACAGTAAATAATAAACCAAGGTAGGATTGTTTAGATATGCTCAGGATTTTGCTACTGCTTTTGTTTGAGGTTACATGTCATCCAAGAAAGGCAAGTGCCAATGTGGCAGACAAATCTCACATTAAGACATAAGTGGCTTTTCTGTTTAGGGCCTAATCATGACTGCAAGTCTTGCCCTGTCTGTCAGACGTTTGTTCTGAAGACCCTACAGAACCACCTTTCTTCTCTTAGCATCTACCTGGAAAATCAGAGGCTGAAAAGGTTAGCAAGCAACATTATGGAGGGTACATCAGGGCCTTCTGCTGAGCTTGCAAAGAAGGCTAAGAAACTTAAACTAGTTACTTTGGCTGTGCCTCCCATTCCAGACATTCCTCTTGAGATCGATGAAGACCCAGAGGTCCATTTGGAAACTGGCTTGGATTCCTCGGCAGATACCACTTTAGAGGCCATCAGGGATTCAGCTACTGGCACATCCTCAGAAGTTTTGCAGATGTACACTACGGATGGGAAACCTAGACTCACTGTTGTGGAAGGACCTTGATGTATCCCACAGATCTTAGTCTGGGAGGGTGTTCCAAGGGTGAGTATGCCTGCACTGGGCCCCTCCACCATACACAAATCTGATGTCCACCTTAAAAAGAAGCAGAAAACTAAACATGTTTCTGACCCTCAGGAATCATTGTCTGATTGGCAGGTCTTCTCACAAGGCCTGTTTAATTCCTTCATGGCCCTTAAGGCCTCCCTCAGGGGGTCTCCCCTCGTAATTCTTCCACTCACAAAGGGTTTAGGGAACAGGTTCTTTCTGATGAGGATTCCTCAGATGATGAATCCTTGGCTTACTCTGCCCAGATTACATCTCCTTTGGAGTATGCTTTCCCTGAGGAAGAATCTAATGACACTGAGTCTCCAGGTCTTCTCACAAGGCCTGTTTAATTCCTTCATGGCCCTTAAGGCCTCCCTCAGGGGGTCTCCCCTCGTAATTCTTCCACTCACAAAGAATTTAGGGAACAGGTTCTTTCTGATGAGGATTCCTCAGATGATGAATCATTGGCTTACTCTGCCCAGATTACATCTCCTTTGGAGTATGCTTTCCCTGAGGAAGAATCTAATGACACTGAGTTTCCAGGTCTTCTCACAAGGCCTGTTTAATTCCTTCATGGCCCTTAAGGCCTCCCTCAGGGGGTCTCCCTCGTAATTCTTCCACTCACAAAGGGTTTAGGGAACAGGTTCTTTCTGATGAGGATTCCTCAGATGATGAATCCTTGGCTTACTCTGCCCAGATTACATCTCCTTTGGAGTATGCTTTCCCTGAGGAAGAATCTAATGACACTGAGTCTCCTGGTGAGGATATTACATTTGAGGAGACTATTGCATGGATGAGGGAGTACTTTAAATGGAACTGCTCTGAAATGTCTGAGATGCAGAAAAGATACTATGATTTGCAATAAATGGACTCCCCTTCACCATCTCATGTGTCTCCTGTTTTACCAGCTTTTCTTGATGCCTTTTCTTCTGCATCAGAGGTTCCAGATTCTCAGCCTCCTTTCCCTAAAAGGCCAGATAGGTTTTACAAAGTTCCAGACGACTGTAAATTCCTTTACAAATGCCCTTATGATCCAGCTGCAGTTTCTGTGGCTGCTGAAAACCATCCGGACTTCTGTCATCCACTTCACTACTCCCTTCTATTAAGGAAAGCAGAATTATGGAAAGGTTGAGGAAAAAGGTGTACATCTCAGCTACCCTGGCTTTTAAGGCTATCAACTATCAAATCCATATGATTAAGTACACCTTGGCCCATCTTTCTCAGGTATTCAGCTTCTTTCTGACTTTCCAGATTTGGAAGTTAAGTCTGCCCTGTTCTGGGGGGTTCTTCTCAGGTGGCCTGTAAATGAGCAATGTAGCTGAAGCATCATTTAGAGCTGCTGCATCGGGTCTGTCTTGAGGAGATATTTGTGGTTGAGGTTTCAACCACTATCATTTCAAGGCTAAGATTATGGATTCCCTTTTAGATAATAATGCCTTATTTGGGAACTGCTGCAGCTAATTTGCTTAAGTCTCTGCAGGAGAAAAGTAGAGTTACAGTATTTAAGGCACATTTTTGTGTCTCCAGTTACAAAATTCCAAAGGAATTATCCTGTTAAAACTGCTTTTGTTAGGAAACAATCTCACACTCCTCCTTCCAGAGATAAGATGACTAGTAAAGCTCCTGCTTTTAAATGTACTCAGTATGCACCTTCCCAGAACCAGCCCTTTCCTGACAAACTAGGTAGTCTGTGACTACCACCCATGCCTCTCCCACATCCCTCTTTCTCAGCATCTCTCACTCCTCTTTTTCTCTCTCTCTACCAGCCTGGGAAAACAACTCTAGATTCTTGGGTCCTTTCCATTATCAACCAAGCGTACTTCATGGTCTGGAAAACTCTCCCTCCTTTCATAGTAATTTCTGAACCACCATGAGAACAACTTCAATTCTTTCCAGAGGTGCTTCAGGAGTTGAAATCCCAGGGAACTATACAAGAAGTTCCACTGCCCAAAGGGGAAGAGGTTTCTATTACAGGATGTTTCTTGTACCCAGGAAAGATGGCCCTTGGGGACCCATTCTGGACCTTTCTCACCTCAACACTTTACTAAAGGTTCCAACCTTTCGCATGCTGTCTCTACAAACTTTATTTCCCCTCATCCTTCCACAGGTTTTTCTGGCCTCCCTGGATATCAGAGATGCCTACCTTCACATTCTCAGTCATTCCTTATACAGGAAATTTCTGTGTTTTTCTGTTGCTTCCTCACTTTTTCAGTTCTCTGCTTTGCCCTTTGTTCTTTTTATGGCACCAAGGGTATTTACAAAATGCTTGGCTCCTGTCATTGCCTTTTGTAGACTCCAAGGTATACATGTCTTCCCTTATCTGGATGACCTGCTGCTTCAGGCATCACTTCAAGAGACACTGCAATGGCATCATCTTTTCGTCATTTCCCTTCTGCAAAGGTTGGATTTCACAATAAATTTAAAAAACCCTTCCTCATCCCTTCCCAGGGTCATGTCTTCTTGGGATGCAGACAGACCTAATGTTGGCTTCCCTACCTCCTCAAAAAGTTCTGTTTCTAATCAATTATTTCTGAAGCCTTCTCCCGTTACAGTCTGTGACAGCCAAGAAATTCCTTAAGCTACTGGGATTTATGGCATCCACGATCCCCAATATTGCCTCTGGTCAAACTGCACACGAGGAAATTTCAGTGGTTCCTAAAGTCAGTTAGGAGATGGCATCTTTACCCAATGGAGTTTGTCCTTCCTCCTCTTTCTTGCATAAAGAAGGAGCTACGTTGGTGGATTCAGCAGTTTTGACTAAATCCCAGTCTTCCTTTGCATCCTCCTCAAGTCTTGTTTACAGACACCTCAGACATGGCTGGAGGGCAGTCTTTGCAAATTTGAAGGTACATGGCCTTTAGTCCCTTTCTCAAAGGCAAGAACACATCAACATAAGATATGACAGCTCTTCTGTTGGCTGTTCAGCCCTTCCATACTCTTTTATGTCCAGGACCCCTAAAACTGTTTACAGAAAACACCACAGTACTTTGGTATGTAAACAAAAAAGGGGGTGTGAAATTGTATCTTCTGTGCAGGCTAGCTCTCGTGGCATGGGAGCTCTGGTAGTGTATATCTCCTCCATTCAGAATGTAGTGGCAGACACTTAGCAGGTCCATGACTCAATACCATGAATGGATACTTCACAGGGATGTGTTTCTTAACATTCTCCAGGGGCAGGGTACACCTTAAGTTGAGCTGTTTGCCTCCACTTTGAACAGACACCTTCCACAATTTTGTACCAGAGTCCCATGTCCTCTGGTCTGCAAGGTGGTTGCCCTTTCAATTTCTTGGAAGGGGATATTTCTATATGTATTCCCCCCTTCCCTCTCATTCAGAAAGTCTTGCTGTAGATTCAGCAGGACAAACCAGAAATCTTACTGGTGACTCCCTTTTGGTCAAGACAGCATTGGTTCCCGCCTCTTCTGCACTTAGCCAAGGGCAGTCATCATGAGTTGCCTCATAGGGTGGATCTTCTCATACAAGACAAGGGATCTCTCATACATTCAGCTCTACATCTGACATTATGGGTGATAAATTTTTGATTCCTTTCACACACCTTTTCTCTGAGGACGTGCTTAAGGTTCTGCAGGAGGCCAGGAAATCCAGTACCAGGAAATCCTATTTATCAGAATGGAAGAGGTTTTCCATCTGGTGTCTGCCTTGTACCCTTGATCCACTATCTGTAGACATTCTTTTGGTTCTATCCTACTTGTGTGAACTGCTAAAGGCTGGGTTGTCTTATTTTTTTGTTAAAGTTCATTTATCAGCCATTTCTGCTTGTCTGCCTTTGGCCTCGAGATTAGAGGTAAAACTTCTTAGAAGGTGTCCTTCACATAAAGCCTCCCAGGAAACCTCCTTCCATCTCTAAAATGAGGAGCACTAGCCCTCATAATGTGGAACAAATGGGCAAAATGTGGAACATATACTAATGGCTTACTAACAACTTCAACAAGGAAGGTCATAGGATGGTTAAAATATGCAGGTTTTACTTATAAAGAAGATCTTTTAATGAATTAATATGATTCATTTCTATTTACAATGGATTTCACTTAAAAAAAATCCTAACACTGAATGTGTGACAGAGCCTTTCAATGTGGAACTTTGAGGAACATGAACGTTTTAAGACCCCAAATGAGGTACGTTCCTCGTAATGAGGTACACTTGAGAGGTATGCCTCCTCCTCCTCCTTGGGATCTAAATTATGTTCTGGAAAAAAACTCAGTGGCTCCCTTTGAACCTGCAGCCACAGCTTTCATGCAACATTGTACTTAAAGACTGTGCTATTACTCACCATCACCTCTGCCAGAAGGTTTTCTGAGTTTTAGGCTATGATGGCCTTTCTAGTGTTTCATAAGAATGGGGTTTCTTTGCATTCCAATCCTTCCTTTATGCCCAAGGTTGTGAATGAGTTGTCAATCAGTCTTTTAAGTTGCCCACCTTTTTCTCCTCTCCACAGTCCCCTAGTGAGAGGGTCCTACATACCTTGGATGTGCATAGACAACTTAGATTTTGTTTCAATAAAACTAAGGGTATCAGGAAATCTGATGAGCTTTTTGTGTCTTTTCATCCCAGGGCTCTAGGAAGGCCTGTTTCCAAGCAGGCAATTTCTACTTGGATTTCTAAAGTCATTTTGTTTTGTTATGTTTTTAATGGAAAGTCTCTGTCTTCTGTTAAGGCTCATTCCACTAGATCTGTTGCCTCACCTGGTGCCTTTATCAAAGGTTTGGACATGACTACTGTTTTGGAAGCAGCCACTTCGACTTCTGTTCACACTTTCACTAAACATGACAAGTTGGATGCCATCTGCAGATCCAGAGCGGGTTTTGCTAGAGCCATTCTTCATGGCTTTCTAGAGAGTCTCTGTCCCTTCCTCCTCCCCTCTTCCTCATGAGCTATGGTATTCTCCCTCATGTAAAGAATACTGCAACATAGCGATAGAAGGTCATAGAATACATGGTTGAAATTAAAAGAACTGCTGGATAAACAGACTTTAATAATTAACTACTTATCACATTTCTTTTTCTGTTTAAAAAGCTTTGTTTTATAGTAGACACCATTGTAAATCATTATTTTAGTTTTAGATATGTTTGTTTAATATATGATAGAAATATAAATGTTTTGTGTTTAAAATTTTCAATAAAAACAATTGAGAAAAAGAAAAATACCCATACAAGATGCAAAACAGTGTAAAATCTTACCATAACCATAGATGTCTTCCTGTTGTATGTCCCTACCACCTTCTCCCCTGGTTCATGTCTTTTCTGCGGATGTATGCTTTCCTCCTTTTGTTCCTTTAGTTGGTGTTCCTAGTGGGGCATTCATTTCTAAGGATGGTACATGTGGACATCACTTTTATGGCCTGTGCTGCCTACAGGCATACTTGCGATGTCCCATGTACCCTGCAGTAGTAAAAGGCTTTTGTTTACTGGCCGGAAGTTGGGAACACTTATGGTAGTCATCCTCCATGTAAAGAATACTGCAACATAAAAGAGAAGGAGATCTATGGTTATGATAAGATTTTACACAACTATTCTTTCTGTCTGACAGGCGTTGGTCCCTAAGACCCTACATACTCGTCTGTCCTCCTTGTCCATTTACATGGAGAACCAATATCTTAAATTGTTGGAGCAAGGTGCTGTGGTGGAATCTTCCTGTCCTAACAGTCAGCTGCCTGCCAGGAAGAAGGCTGAGAGACACTGTTCTGATTTGGCTGCTGTCCTGCCTCCCCTGGACATCTTGCTCATGGCTGGTGAAAGCCAGAAGATCATCATGTTGTTGGACTCCTCTGCCATGACTTTATTAGAGGCTGGCATGGATCTGACCTCCCATGTCCTCAGAGGCTCTAGAAACAACCACTTCAGATGTTGAGGGGGAATCTAAGCAAATTATTTCAGAGGGACTTAGGGGGATACCGCAATTACTTATTTGGGGGGAGATTCCTACTACATTGGTTGAGTGTAGGCAAGGGTCTGAACATCTAGGATAAGAATCCCCAGCGTGAATGGCAGGATTTACCCAGAGGTTATTCAGTGCATTGATTAAATGCTACCCCTTGGTCATCTACCCCCACTTAAGAGGCCCAGAGAGCAAGACTCTTCTGAAGAGGATTTGGATTCTGGGAAAGGATCTTTGGCCTATTTCTCTCAAGTCCCTTCTCCTTTGGATTATGGCTCTAAGGAGGAAGATTCTATTAGCCCTGATTCTCCCCTGGAAGAAGTCTGGTTTGGGAATACTGTTTCTTGTATGATGGAATATTTAAAATGGGTTTGTTCTCAGGTTTCTGACATTCAAAAGAGGTATTATGACCTCCTCTAGATGGAGTTCCCAAGCCATCTGCTGTACTCCAGTTTTGGCTGTTCTTCTAAGTACTTTTCAGCAGCTTCTGTGGCCCCAGATTCTCAGCCTCCAGCCCATAAGAAACCTAATTGGTTTTACAATGTGCCTGATGAGTGTAAGTTCCTATGCAAATATCCTGCTGACCCTTCTGTAGTGTCTCTCTTCTGACAAACCCTCTAAACTTTTGCCTTCTACTAAACTACTTCCTTCAGACCAAGGGCAGTAGAGCTATGGAACAGCTAGGCAAAAAGGTATATACTGCTGCCACCTTGCCTTTTCAGGCTATTCATTACCAGACCCATATCACTATTTGTTTTAGCCATTCTTCCTCAGGATTCCCAGGCAATCTGTGACCTCCCTGATTTTGAAGGGAAGGCCTTGACCCTTTTTTTTACTGGCCCTACTTCTCAGGTAGTTAACCACTCTATTAAATGTAGTTATGATGGAGCTGATGCCTCCTGTAGGGCTTTTGCCTTTGGCTCTGTTTTGAGACCTTACTTTTGGGTTCATCTCCAGCCTTTGCCTGATGATACTTAGGCTGGTTTTGCTGCTGCTGCTAAGCCTTTTAAGTCCCTTCAGGATAAAGGTAAGGCTTTGCAGGAATCTAAGTATATTTTCATAGATGTCCTTCAAGGATGCATCAGCAGTCCTAACAAATGGGTTGTCCTGTCCTCAGGCAGCCCTTCGGTCGGCCGGATTCCAAAGTCTGGGTCTGGCCTCGGCTGATGTCGCACTTCACCCGACGTCATAGCTGCAGTTTTTCGGTTATAAAGGTATCAGCCAATGCCATTTTCCTCAGTCTTTCTTGCCGTGTGGCGCCCGAAGCAGAAGCTGTTCGCAAGTGCCGGTCGGTCAGAACCAGAGATTACTACTACCGAAGACTTCTAAAAAGCTAAGTACCCCGTTGGGGACTCTTTCTTGCCTCAGCCGATGTCAGAAAAAGTGAATAACTGTTTAACTTGTGGGAAACAAATACCTCATAAAGATTTCTACAATTACTGCCTACCTTGTTTAGGCCCAGACCACGACGTAGCAGCTTGTCTAGCCTGTGCTTCTTTCAACCGACGGACACTTAGACGTCGGTCGGAATTTGCTGAGGAGTTTTTCGGCTCCGCTTTTGCTTACAACATGCCGTCGGAAACTCCGACTTCGCAATTAACTAAAAAGCACAAGGAAAAGGACCGACACTCGCGGTCCACGGTTTCGGCCGAAACCGCGGTTAAGTCAACCGCGAGTGTCTCGGTTTCGGCTGAAACCGAGTCCTCGGTACTTCCTTCGGCCGAAAGCTTGCCTCCTACCGAGGCCTCATCCAGCATGACTGAATCTGCTACTGAAATCCCACCTGCTCTTGCAGGTTCACAGGATTTATCTGATACTATTCCTTTAGATATATCTACTCCTGCACGTGGAGCTGAAGACTAGACAAAGCCAGGTTCTGTTTGCTTCCTCTTTTTTTGAGACAGGTTCCCTTATCCCTTCATTTTCCCCTGTCCCTTCCCAATTTGAGTCACTCAAGACTCTTTGGTTCTGTCCATCATCTGCCAGGGATACCTCATGGTATGGAAATCCCTTCCTTCTTTTCTGGATATCCCCCAACCTCCTAAGGAACACTTTCCTTTCTTCCAAGAACTGCCAGGGCCTTTTGGTACAAAGCACCATTCAAGCTATGCCCCCTTCCCAGGAGGGGAAGGGGTTTTTATTCTAGAATATTTCTGGTTCTCAGGAAGGCAGGCACCTGGAGACCCATTCTGGACCTTTCTGAGCTGAACACTTTTGCCAAGTTCCCTTCCTTTCAGATGTTGCCACTTCAAACCCTGATGTTCTTCATGTTTTACTGTTGCAGTCATCACACTTGGGTTACCCTGCTAGGGGTAGTCCTCATTCGGCCTGAGTACCAAAGGCTTAGTATTTCTGCGTCAGTCGCTGTTGCTCCAGGACTGACATCAGGTCGTCAGTGGTATAAAATCAGGCAGCCGACGCCATTACATCAGTCTTTCTTGCCGAGGAGCCCAAAGCAGAAGCAGTTCACATGAGTGCTGGTCGGCCACTACCTGAGTTTCATCTCAGAATTGAAGTTTGAAGTCTTCTAAAGCTAAGTACCCCGTTGGGGATCCTTTTTTCTTGCTCTAACTGATGTTAGAAAAAGTTAACAATTGTCTCGCCTGTGGAAAGCAAATACCACACCAAGACTTCCATTCTTACTGCATCACCTGTTTAGGCCCAGACCACAACGTCCCTCGCTGTTACTTTTGTGCTTTGTTCAATGCCAGAACTAGATATTGTTGGACCCTTATAGAAGCTAAATATTTTTGCTCTTGATCTCTGCATTCCGAGATGGCTTTGGTAAGCCATCCGACTACCGATCTTCCAAAAAAACATAAGGATAAACACAGAGACAGACTGCACAGGTCCACAACTGCCGATGATGCTTCCGTTAAGCTAGTCGACAGTTCACCGGTACTCTCTTTCTAAAACTACTGAGTTTCTAAAGCCCAGGGTACGAACTACGCCAAAAAAACCTGACGAACCAAGCTCAGGTACCTGCTTCCATGCCTCAATCTCAAATTCTTAAAATGGCAGAAGACCTTATCATACTTATTAGGGGAAGCCAGCCTACCTCTTCCAAAAGAAGAAGAGACTTGTCCCCAGCAGTTTTATCTGACCAGGAGTTCGATGACTCTGAGGTTTCTGAATATGAAGACATGCAACCCCCTATTTTCTTATGAGGATTCAGATGCAGAGGAATCCATTCTTCCTGCCTCTCCTCCAGATGATTTTTCATTTGGTGAAACCCTACATACTTTGAGAGCATTTCCAGTGGGAATGTCAGGACTATCCTGAGTCCAAAAAGAGACTCCGGGAATTCTTAGACTTACCACAGCACAGACCTTTAGCCATTCCTCCTGTCTTGGATGTTGTGGATGATGTCTTTCTGGAATCCATTTTGACTCCTGACACCCTTCCTCCTGCTCCCAGGAAACCTGACAGGTATTACAGAGTCCCTGACTCTCACAAATTTCTTTTCAAAAATCCTACTGCTGACCCAGAGGTCATCTCCCAAGGACCTAAAGGAATAAAAGCAACCACAGCTATTCCTGAACTTTAGACAGATGGGGTAAAAAATATACATCTCTTCAACCCTTGACATTAGAGCACTAAACTGTCAGTTCCACATGCTGAAATAACAGCAACATACCATGGAACTCCTTAAGCAAAAAATATCTACCTTTCCTGCTTGTGTAGAAAATAAAGAAATACAGGAGCTTATGCATTCTGCAAGCCAAGTTACTATACACACTTTGCAATGTGGCTTTGATGCCCTAGAAGCATCTTGCAGGGCAGCAGTCACAGGTTTTGTACTTAAAAGGCATGCTTGGCTTAAGGAACAGACCTTGCCAGACCATGTCAAATCAAAACTATTGGACACACCATTGAACAAAGACAATTTGTTTGGCACCAAGGCAGAAGAGGTTTTAAAAAAGATGGAAGAAAAAGCTAAATCTATACAGACAGTTAAAGACTTCCTACAGTTCCAGCCTCTGAGGTTCAGTAGGCATTGCCCCTACAAACACTGGTCCTTTCTGGCCCCCCTCCAGGCCAGCTCAGACAAGACCTAGGGGAAGCAGATCCCCCAGACAGCGGTCCCAGGGAATGCAGAGATCTAAGCAATGGAGTTCCTCCACTTCAAAACAGGGAGCCACCCCCTTATGGAAAGAACTCACAATGACTTTACACCTCAACCCCTTACCTCTGCCCACCTGATTGTGTCCCTAGGAGGAAAACTCTCCTCCCATGCAAAACAAAACTGGGCCTCTATTACCAACAACCCATGAGTTCTCAACACAGTGTCCCAGGGATACAAATTTTATTTAGACACTCTGCCAACCCCTAAAGGGTTCCCAGATCTTCCTCCAAACCAGTGGGCAGAGGCCAAAAAACAAGTACATTCCCTACTCTCCATGAGGGCAATACAGCCTGTTCCTGCAGACCAGATAGGCCAAGGTTTCTATTCCAGACTTTTCCTGGTACCCAGAAAAGAGGGTCCCTGGTGCCCAGTCCTTGATCTATCAATTCTAAACACCTTCCTGGTGATACCAAAATTCAGAATGCTCACCCTCCAGCAGCTTCTTCCTATGCTTTCCAAGGATGCTTGGTTAGCCACCCTAGATCTAAAAGAGGCCTATCTGCACATCCCAATCTGGGATTCTTGCAGGAAATATCTATGTTTCAGGGCAGGATCTATGCACTTTCAGTTCTCTATGCTTCCCTATGGCTTATCCACTGCTTCCAGAGTTTTCACAAAATGCCTGGCTCCAGCCATTGCTTTTTGCAGACAAAGGAATATTCAAATTTACCCCTACTTAGACTGCCTGATTCAGGCAGACAGGAAAAGCTGTTATAGCAGCTGACCTTTGTAAAGGACCTACTGACCTCCCTGGGGCATACTATAAATGAAAAGAAATCAAAACTAGTCCCCACTCAAAAAATTGTATTCCTGGGAGCAAACCTGGGCACAGCCTCCCAGATGGCATTCCTTACTCCAGAAAAACAAGCCTACCTGACAGGCTACTTCTCTTAACTAGCAACCAGAACCCAGTTATCCGCAAGGAAAATCCTGCAAGCTCTAGGGTTCATGGCATTCTGCATTGTACTCATTCCATATGCCAGATTGCATATGAGGAAACCACAATGGTACCCAAAAAGCCTTTGGTGTCAACACTCTCAGGACCTGGAAACTATTATACCTATAATACCCTGTCTAAGGAAAGATTTTCTTTGGTGGGTAGCAGTGTGCAACCACAACAAGGGTCTTCCCTTCTGAAAATCCCACGCCACCCAGACCCTAACCACAGATGCATCAGATTATGCCTGGGGTGCACACCTGGATGGCAGGTGCATTCAGGGCCATTGGAGCCCAAATCAAATACATCTGCACATCAACCAAAAAGAGTTGCTAGCTGTTCAGCATGCTCTGACAGCTTTCAGACCCCTACTCTCCCTGGGGCCTCTAGTGATCAAAACAGACAACACCATAGTAATGTGGTATATCATCAAGCAGGGAGGAACTCACTCATCCTCTCTGCAGGCTCGCCATGACCCTTTGGCACACGGCTTCAGCCATACAAATTCTGCAAGGCTATGGAGCGCATCATCAAGGAACTCGGCTGCCTGATTTTATACCACTGATGACCTGACATCAGTCCTGGAGTGACAGCAACCGACGCAGAAATACTAAGTCTCTGGTATTCGGGCCAACTGAGGCTACCCCTGGCAGGATAACCCAAGTGTGATGACTGCAACAGTGAATAGACTCGGACATCTACATTTATAGTAAGTGTACACAACTGTACTTTTCTTCCTCTTCTTCCCCAGGCTTTCTTTGGCTCCATGAACCTAAAGGATGCTTATCTTCACATCCCAGTTAATCCTGTCTTCAGGAAGTTTTTGCTTTTCTCTGTCTCTTTCTTGCATTTTCAGTTTTCTGCTTTACCCTTTGGCCTTTTTACTGCCCCAGGGGTTATTCACCAATGCCTCGCTCCTTTTGCAGGATGAAAGGGGTTCAAATCTTTCCTTATTTCGACAACCTGCTTATTCAGGCTTCCTCCCCTGGGGTCTTGCTTCAGAACCTCCAGTGTACTCTGCATCTTTTACAAAGCCTGGGATTTACACTAAACTTCCAGAAATCAGTCCTGGTTCCTTCTCAGGATCGTATGCATCTCGGTTGCAGGCTCCAGACCATTCCTATGCTGGCATCTCTGACTCATCCCAAGGTTGCCTTTCTTATCACCTTTTTTCAATCCATCTTCCTCTGGTTTCTATTACAGCTAGGGGATTTTTCAGGGTTCTAGGATTCATTGCCTCCACCATTCCTTTGCTACCTCTAGCCAAACTTCATATGAGAAAACAGTGGTTTCTAAAGTCAGTATGGCTCCAACGCTGTAATCCACTAGATTTTCTAGTCCCTCTTTTCCATGCCTCAAAACTCGAGCTTCAGTGGTAGACTCATCAGCTGTCTCTCAACCTGGAACTTCCTTTTCAGCCTCCCAGTCCCCTCTCAGTAACTTTTTTCGGATTCCTCACCCCACGGGGTGGGGAGCCTGTGTTGGTTCCCCTCAAGGTCCAGGGTCTCCTCATCAGAGGTCAGACCACATCAGCATAAAGGAGATGAGCTCTCTACTTTTCACCCTTCAGACCTTTCACTCTTTTTTTCTTCCAGGGCCTCTCAAAATCTTCACAGCAGTACCATAGTGATGTGGTATATCAACAAGTGAGGGGGGGGGGGCATTTTCCTACCCTCTTTGCAGACTGGCTGTTCAAATTTGGGATCTAGCTGTCCAGTGTCAAGTGACTCATCAGGCTGTATATATTCCTTCAGAGCAAAATATAGTGGCAGACTCTTTGAGCAGGTCCAGTGCACAGGCTCAAGAATGGATGCTTCACACAGATGTGTTTATGGGCATTGTGCATCGGTGGGGTACTTCTCTTGTAGATTTTGTTCCCTCCTCTTTGAACAGACAACTTCCTATTTTTTGCACTAGAGTCTTAAGTCCTCTGACTTTGAAGGTGGATGCCCTATCTTTTACTTGGAAGGGGATGTTTCTCTGTGCCTTCCCTCCCCTTCCTCTGATACTGAAATCCTGCACAAGATACAGCAGTAGTCCCCCAAATTCTTGTTGGTGACTCCCTTTTGGCTCAGACAGTTTTGGTTCCCCTTTCTTCTTCACCAAGCCAAGGGCAGTCACCACAAGTTACCTCACAGGGTGGATCTACTCACACAAGACAAAGAGGCTCTGATCCATCCTCTCTTTTCCAGTCCTTAACTGACATTGCGGGTGATAGGGTTTTGATCCCTTTTAAGCATCATTTTTTGAGGATGTGCTTACACTTCTGCAGGAGGCCAGGAAACCCACTACCAGGGAATCATGTCCAAATGGAACAGATTTTCTGTTTCATGACTTTCTCGTAACCAGGATCCCCTTTCTGTGAGGATCCCTTTGGTTCTCTCATTTGTGCGAATTTCTCCATGTTAGGTTAGCATATTCCTCTGTTAAAGCTCACCTCTTAGCTATTTCCAACAATAAATTTCTTAAAGGTGTCCTTCATAGCGGACCTCCCAGGTAGCCTATTCTGCCTTCTTGTGACCTCAATTTTGTACTTGAAAAATTCTCAAGCTCCTTTTGACCTTCCAACATTGTACATAGAAGACTACTGTTCTTTTTTTTCCTTACTTCAGCTAAGAGTCTCTGAACTCCAGGCTGTTATGCCTGTTCCTCCATTTTTGTTTTTTTCAGAGGGACAGGGTGTCTGTTCATACTAATCCTTCTTTTATGTCCAAGGTGGTTAAAAAATTGTCTTAATCAGTCTAATAATTTGCCCTCCCTTTTTTCTTCTCCACAGTCTGCTAGTGAGAAAGTTCTTCACACCTTAGATTTGCATAGACAGCTCAGATATTTTATAAGACTATGACCATTTGCAAATCTGAGCAATGTTTTATTTCCTTTCATCCCAGATCTCTACGTTTGGCTGTTTCTAGACAAACCATATACTCTTGGACCTCTAAGGCCATTTCTTTTTATCTCCTTTCATGGAAAATGTCTTCATGCCTCTGTAACGATTCATTCTACTAGGGCTGTTTCTTCCTCTGGTGCTTTTTTCAAAGGATTGCATACCAGTTCCATCCTTGAAGCTGCTACTTGGACCTCTGTCCATACTTTCACTAAGCATTGTAAATTGGATTTTGTTTCCAGAACAAGACCTGGCTTTGCCAGAGCTATGCTGCATGGGATGTTCTTTGTGTTTCACTGTTGCAGTCATTGCATTTGGGTTATCTGTCTGCAGGTAGCCCTCAGCCGGCCTGAATACCAGAGTCTTGGATTCCTACGTGAGATGCTGTCCCTCCTTCCCTGACATCAGGTCGTCAGGGGTACAAAACATGCAGCCGACGCCATTTTAATCAGTCTTTCTTGCCGCACGGTGCCTGAAGCAGAAGCAGTTCGCAAGTGCCAGTCGGCCGACTCCTGAAATTTTTTGTTTTTGAGTTTCAGAACCGAAGTCTTCGAAAAAAGCTAAGTACCCCATTGGGGATCCTTTTTCTTGCTCTTAACCAATGTCAGTAAAAGTTAATAATTGTCTTGCATGTGAAAAGCAAATTCCTCTAAAGATTTTCATTCATACTGCATTCCTTGCTTAGGCCCAGACCACAACGTCTCTCGGTGTCGGTTTTGTGCCTTATTCAACCCTCGAACTATTTGTCATCGGTCTGTTTTTGCAGCAAACTATTTTGGTACTCGGTTTAACTATCCAGAAATGGCTTTGGTAAGCCATCCGACTACTGATATTCCGAAAAAACGTAAGGATAAAGACAGATACAGACCGCATAGGTCCAAAACTGCCGATGCTTCCGTTAAGCTAGTCACCAGTTTGCTGGTACTCAGTGAGGTGCTTTTGCAGCCCCTGATACCCGCTACTTCAGATTCGCAGGCCTCTACTGAGACCCATTCGGAGTCCTCTATGCCACGAGGTGCTTCTTCGTCTATGGAACCTGCGGATGTCTCTACCTTGGATGGGTCCGGAGCCACTGTGCAGGCACCGGCTTCTGAGTGTGTATTCAGCCCTACAGATTTGCATTTTAAACCGACACCATCTTCTTCATCAAGGCCTAAAACTCGACCCACGTCTAGAAAACTGACGTCCAAACCGCATGGTCAGGCCCATATGCCTAAAAAAATGTTTAGAATGGCTGAAGACCTTATTACTTTAATTAGGAGAAGCCAACCTTCCCCCTCTGAGACCTAGAACTGATTTTTCTTCTGATCAGGATTCTGACATTTCTGTTTCTTCTAATTACCCGGATCCTATGAGGATTCTGATGCAGAGGATTCCATTCCCTCTGCTTCCCCTCCAGAAGATTTAACTTTTGGTGAAACCTTGCACACTCTTAGGGAACATTTCTGCTGGAAAAGCCAGGATTACCCTGACTCCAAAAAGAGGCTTAGATAATTCTTACTATCCCTCCTGATCTGGACATTGTAGAGATGCCTTCTTGGAATTTAGCCTGTCCCCAGACACTTTACCTCCAGGTCCCAGAAAACCTGACATATATTACAGAGTACCTGACTCTCACAAGTTCCTCTTCAAGAATCCTACTGCGGATCCATAGACCATTTCCCAAGGAACAAAGGGCATTAAGGCTACTGCTGCCATAAACCCTACCCCCTCTGATAGAGATACCAGGGCCTTGGACAGATGGGGTAAGAAGGTATACACTTCTTCTACTTTGGCCATTAAGGCCTTAAATTGCCAGTTTGATATGTTAAAGTATCAGTAGCATATTATGGGAATACTTAAACAAAAAAATGATGTTGATTCCTGACTGTGCTGAACATAAAGAATTACAAGATTTAATGCATTCTGCTGAACAAGTTGGTAAACATACTTTGCAATGTGGTTTTGACTCTTTAGAAGCATCTTGCAGGGCTGCTGTCACTGGGTCTGTACTTTGAAGGCATGCTTGGCTTAAGGAGCAAAACTTGCCAGATTATGTTAAAGCTAAATTACTAGATGCTCCCTTAAACCAAGACCACCTGATTGGCAACAAAGCAGAAGTCGTCCTTAAAAAGATGGAGGAAAAAGCTACATTTATTCAAACTGTTAAAGATTTCCTGCAAGTACAGCCTCCCAGATTTAGTAGGCATTGGCCTTCTAAGAATTGGTCCTTTCCAGTCTCTTCCAGGCCTTCTCAGTCCAAAGCCAGGAACAGCAGACCGCCTAGGTTACAGTCTCAAGCTAAACATAGGCCTAAGCAGTGGGGGACTCCCACTTCCAAAGCTGGAAGTAGTAAGACACCCCCTATGGAAAAATGTCACAATGACTTAACCTTAACCCTTCCAAACCCTGCTCATCTCCCTGCTCCCTTAGGAGGAAAGCTTGCCCTGCATGCAAAAAACTGGGAACTCATTATCCAGAACAAATAGGTTTTAAATATAGTTTTCCAAGGATACAGATTTCACTTCCACACCTTACCAACCCCAAACAGTTGGCCAGACCTACCCCCAAATCAGTGGGCAGAGGCTCAACAGTAGGTTCTCTCTCTTCTAAGTATCAGGGCTATTCAACCTGTCCCAGCAGAAGAAAGGGAACAAGGTTTTTACTCAAGACTTTTCCTGGTACCCAGAAAAGACAGCTCCTGGCGTCCTATCCTGGACCTCTCTATTCTAAACACCTTTTTGGTAATCCCAAAATTCAAAATGCTAACACCTCAACAGCTGCTTCCTATACTAGGCAAAGATGCCGAGTTCGCAACCTTAGACTTAAAGGAAGTTTACCTGCACATTCCAATAAGGGAATCTTGCAGAAAATACCTACGCTTCAGAGCAGGCTCCATGCACTATCAGTTCTCTGCACTTCCCTTTGGCTTATCTACTCTGCCCTGGGTATTCACAAAGTGTCTAGTTCCAGCCATTGCATTTTGCAGGCAGAGAAATATTGAAATATACCCATATCTGGACATTTGTCTAATTCAGGCAGAAAGCCAGGACATGCTATTAAAACATCTGGCATTTGTAAAGAAACTTCTAACCTCGCTGGGGTACACCATAAATGAAAAGAAATCTCATCTGGTACCCTGCCAACAGATTGTATTGCTGGGAGCAAGCTTGAACACAACTTCCCAGATGGCTTACCTCACGCCAGAGTAATAAGTTTGACAGCCTACTTCAAACTACTGGCCACAAAGACCCAGCTATCTGCAAGGAAAATTTTGCAAGCCCTGGGGTTCATGGCCTCTTGCATTCTACTAATTCCATATGCAAGACTGCATATGAGGAAACTACAGTGGTATCTAAAAAGCTTATGGAGTCAACATTCTCAGGACCTGGAATCAATGATTCCTATCATTCCTTGTATAAAGACAGAGTTTCTTTGGTGGGCAGAGGCCTACCACTTCAACAAGGGGCTCCCTTTCAATCTACCCCCTGCCGCCCAAACCCTGACTACAGATGCATCAGACTATGCATGGGGGGCTCACTTGGCAGGGCAGTGCATTCAGGCCAAATGGAACCTGAGTCAGATGCACCTGCATATGAACCAAAAAGAAATGTTAGCTGTACAGAATTCCTTGTCAGCCTTCAAGTACCACATCCTTCCAGGACAATTATTGGTAAAGACAGACAACACCAGTGTTATGTAGTACATAAACAAGCAAGGGGGAACCCACTCATACCCTCTCTGCAGACTAACCATGGCTCTGTGGAACACAGCCTTGAGCTACCAAGTGCACCTACAAGCTCAATTCCTGCCAGGCAAGTGGAATTCAGTGGCAGACGACCTAAGCAGAAACCTCATGGACCCACACAAATGGAAACTGGAAACAAAAGTATTCAACCTCTTGAGGAACAAATGGGGAAGTCCAGAGATAGACCTGTTTGCCTCCACCCAGAACTACCAATTGGACAAATTCTGCACAAGGACTCCCCACAGTCAAGCTTGGAAAGTGGATGCCCTGTCCTTTACCTGGGAAAGCCTCTTGGTTTATGCCCCCCCCCCCGCCTCTCCTCTCCTTTCAAAGGTTCTGCTAAAGATCAAACAGGACAAACCAAGGACAATTCTTATTGTACCAGACTGGCCTCACCAGCACTGGTACCCCCTCTTGCGCAGCATGATACTGCTGGATCCATGGCACTTACCTCAGACACCTTCCCTGCTGTCCCAGCAGGCGGACCAGATTCTGCAGACACAGCTTCAAACCCTGAACCTTGCAGCCTGGCTAATACCTTGAGCTCTCCAATAGCGTCCCTCAGTAAGCAGGTGTTAGAGGTCATTCTGGAAGTAAGGAGACCTAGTACTAGAAAATCCTGTGCTGAAAAGTGGAAAAGATACTGTTCTGGAGCCAGGCCCAGGGTATGGGCACTACGGTGCCCAGTTTACCTCCTATTCTTCAGTACTTAACAGAAATGCTCCACAAGGGCTTATCCTTCTCGTCAGTTAAAATTCATGCCTCTGCAATTTCAGCACATATAATACTGAACCACCCCTCTACTCACACCCCCTGTTAAAGCAATTCCTCAGAGGGGCTAAAAATGTAAGACCCCCCCCCCCCAGGCAAGCCCCTACTCCAGCTTGGGACCTTAACTTTGTATTGGAAAAGCTCACTCTCCCTCCTTTTGAACCAGCTGCAACTGCAAAGTTGAAATTCCTTTCTTGGAAAACAGCCTTCCTTCTAGCCATCACTTCAGCAAGAAGAGTGTCTGAATTACAGGCCCTCATGGCAGTAGAGCCCTTCATTATCTTCCATGCAGACAGGGTTTCCCACAGGACCAATCCTTCCTTTATGCTCAAGGTGGTGTCTAGTGTGGCCCTAAATCAGTCCATTCATTTGCCTACCTTTTTTTCCTAATCCACAAAACAAAGGAGAATGAATTCTGCACTCTTTGGACGTGCACAGACAACTTAGATTTTATTTGGACAGGACTAAACCTCTCAGAAAATCTGAGCAGCTGCTAGTTGGCTTTGCTGCAGGGGCAGAGGGGAAGGCCATTTCAAAGTAAACTATTTCTAAATGGATAGCCCATTGCATTCATTTCTGCTATAAGCTCCATGGAAAACCTACCCCATAGGGATAAGATCACATTCCACCAGTGCTGCATCTACCTCTACAGCCTTTCTCAGAGGGGTCCCTACCAGGGACATCCTAGAAGCTGCTGCCTGGAGCTCTGTTCATACCTTCACCAAGCATTACCACATGTCTATTTTTTCTAAATCCAGAGCTGGTTTTGCCATTGTAGTATTGCAGGGCTTAATAGCTGGTCCTAATGCTCTCTAACTTCCTCCTTCTTTCCTCAGCTTTGGGAATCTACCCAAATGTAATGACTGCAACAGTGAAACACGAAGAACATAGTACAGTTGTATACACTTACCATAAATGTAGATGTTCGGGTGTATTCACTGTTGAGTCCTGGTTCAGACCCTCCCTCCAGCCCACTGACTTCTTTTGGCTCTACCTTTCCTTCTTGTTTGGTGTATTTCCTTTTTATTGGAGGTGTAACATAACATATAATTGCTTCCCATTATGGGGGAACCTGACATCTGGGGCAAGAAAAACTGATTAAAATGGCATCAGCTGCATGTTTTATACCCCCTGTTGACCTGACATCATGGAAGGAGGGAGAGCATCCAACGCAGGAATCCAAGACTGGTATTCAGCCCAGCTGAGGGCTACCTGCAGGCAGATAACCCAAATGTAATGACTGCAGCAGTGAATACACTCAAACATCTATATTTATGGTAACTGTACATAACTGTACTTTTCTTGTGGGCTGTTCTAGACCTTCCTTCTCACTTCCTTTTGAGCTTTTGTACTGTCCGATTTGTACAGAACTCTGCAAAAGTGATTCATAGTTCATAGATTAGTATTAGGCTAACTGCTGTTGTGGGTCATTTTAAGCTTAGCTAATTACCCCATGTGAGAATCAAACCCTGCACCTTGTGTCAGTTAGGTAAATACTTTAATAACTGTGATGTGGAAGGACATAGTCCAGATGTGTAAAATCTTAACATCAACAATAGACGTTCTCTTCACTGTTGCAGTATTCGCTTCATCCTCCTTCAGCTCTGCTGTTTTCCTTTTGTCTTTCTGGCCTGGAATTCCTTTCCTTTTTCTGCTGGATACACATCTTCCTGTTAATTCCTGGGGCTGTTGTTGCTTTTGGAGCATTTATTCATTTCTGAGGTATGTGCACCTGTACACTACCTCTATGCCCTCCGCCTTGAGCAAGGCACATATGTATGATACCTGTAAAATCCTAAAGCTTTGGTATACTGGCTGGAAGTTGGGCTACCTTTGGCAGGGAATCCCTTTTGTAAAGATACTGCAACAGTGAAGAGAAGGACATGTACTGTTAAGATTTTACGTAACTATATTTTCTCAGAAAGCGCTATCTGTAGAAAATGAAAGTTTGCCCACCATAACAGCTTGTAACTTAGACACTTCTTGCAGACATCAGAGCAGTAAGCAACACTATTTTCCATGTTAAGAACCTCAAATCAGCCTGATGAGCCACTGTTAAATTCTTCCAACACAAAATTAGGATCCCAGTGATGAGCCACCTGTGCTCTGGTATGTAGAACCCCTTTCAAAAACAGCTTGACATAAGTGTGCATTGAATGAGTGGGATCCATAGGCAGACATACTGAAAGATGAACCGTGATAGTGGAATAAGAAAGTCCGGAGGACAACTTTCACAAATATTATAGCGACAGATAAATGCTAGCCTTAAAAGAGCCTAGTTTCTTAATGTGGCACCAACTAGAAAATATTTTCCATTTTCTAATATAAGATTTCCTAGTAGAAGGTTTATCTGCTTCCTTTAATACCTTCTGCAGATCCCCAAAAAACAGATGTCTGAAAAGTATTAAAATTCTGTTAACTGGTGCATCACCCCCTGTCTTGTGCCAGTAGGTCCAGTCTGTGCTAAAGCTTCTGGTAAGAAAGGAGAAACACTGTTACCTGGGCCAGAAGGGGATTAACTACAATAATCTTTGGAGAGGCCTTCTGAATCTTTAAAATGAATCTGGATTTTGATGGAAAGAGTAGAAGGCATACAGGAATGTTCCTGTATAGCTTAAGTTACTGCAGTGTTAAGTTGTCTGAACATTTACTGTTATGGTAGTCTAGCCTTCTCTTTCATCTTCAGCCTGCCACACCATTACTGCTGTAAACATGTTATGCATCATCTACTGCCCTCTTTCATCTTACTCATCTGTATTGGCCACTATTGCCTGTATCTCCATTTCTACTCATAGGTTCATAGGTTCATAGGTTCATACTAGGCTATCTGCCCCCCGGGGGCATTTAAAAGCCCCCCATATTTTTTTTTCTTCTTACGCCACCCCTTATGGGGAACTAACCCATTATTTTGCTGTGCCTCTGTCGTCGAGTGACACTGAGCACTGAGGTATCCCCTGGGTCTGCTGTCCATTGGTCCATCCATTGGTTTTTCTCTCTTCTTGCCAAAGGTGCTTGCTGTGCCTCACATGTCACATTTTGTTCCACAGCAGCATAGAGTCTTTGGTGAATCTATCTATCCCTCCCCTATTAATACTATCGCCGTAAGTGTCAAGGTTCCTTCCATTCCTTCTGTGGGATGGATTCAGATTTTTCTTGTGAAGCATATTCATCAAATCTGGGTTTGGTGTGGGCTTTGATGTTAGGCAAGGGTCACCTCTGAGCACCGCTGAAGACTGAATAGAGCTGGAGTCTTTCAGTCGGGGCAGCATAGGACATTTTTTTTTTACTTGTTATTTTTTTTGGGGAACTTTGTGGCCTTTCCAGCTCTCCAGCCCTGCAGGGTCAGATACATTCATGGGGCATTGTGGGGCATTGTTTGTCAATCATTGGAGTGATGAGTATGAAGACTATGAGACTATGACCCTAGATGATCTCCCCCTTTCCTAATGAATATGGGCAATGTAGCTTCCTACTTTAACTACTTTAGCTACTACATGGGTGTGATGACACACCTACTATCAACCTGGGTCCCCAGGTCCCTGATAACTTCTTCTGTGCTCAGTGGTGCCCTGTATTTGGGTAGCTAGGGTAACTTGTTTTTTTTCGAAGGTATGACTATTATTTTTTTCATTTAACTTTAGGGTTGGGCGTGGCTCCAGTTATCCGTTTCTGTGAGACCCTTCTGAAGGAAGATCTCTGTCAGTCAGATGTGTTTTCTATAAGCCAGTTTGCAGTCATCTGCAAAACTTTGTCAACATAACCCTCCCTCTTGTGCTTGTGTGTACTTGAAAAAGTAGATGCCAAACAAGAGTGGGAGAGGAGGCCACCGCCTGGACACCACTTGTGACAGGCTGAGTCTGACATGACTTGACCAGCAGCTGCTGTGACTGATGGTTCACTTGGCAACCCAGTTTGTTTCCAACATGTGCATGTTGTAAGTTGTTAGCTCAGGACATTTGAGATTTTTGATGATACCCTATGATGAGTATTTGGGCCAGGTCTTAGTAGGCTGTATGGACTGCCCCTTGTCATCATGAATCACTGCACCCTGACAAAAAAGCCAAAAAAAGTTTTAGGGCATGATCTGCCTTTGACAAAGCCAAACTGGGCCTGCATGATCCTCCTTTGACAAAACTGATAAGGCTTGTCAAGCCAATGGGCCGCCATTTTCCAGGGCTCCATTATGGCAGGCCCTAGCTTTGTCATCCAGGCTGGGGCAGGGTTTGAAGCGCTTGTCAGAAGGCACATTGAAGTGGTAGGTTGGTGCCACACAGTTGCAGTACCAGTGGAGCTCATTGAGTTCATGGAGCACACAGCCGGGGACACCATCAGGTCCCATGGGGATGCTGTGTTTTTGCTTTGGAGTTCTCAGTTCTCTGCTGGGCTGGAGATGGGGGGGGGGCTGTTTGGTATAGATATCTCTCCTCTCCTTTTTTGGAGGGGAGGGCACTGAACCTGAACCTGTCAGCCAGTATGTTGGCAATGTCTGTATGATCAGTAATTCACATCATTTTAGCTCTGAGCTTATCTATCTGTTCCTTTCATCCCAGGTTTCTTTATAGCTAAAAAGGGCCTTATATCTTTGTTTTTTTCTTTCTTTATTTTCTTTGTTTCTTTGCTTTGGATGATTTTTTTTTTTAGTCTTAGTTTTTTACTTATACTTTTATCAGGTGTGCTTACCTTTTAAGGATTTTTTTGCTCTATTGTGTAGTTTGTTTATCCTTTTGTTTAGGTTTGACTTTTATGGTGACCAGACTGGACTGGTTGCTTGCCTGGTGTTTTGTCTTTGTTTTTGCTGCTGCAGTCCTGCAGTCATGCAGGGCAGGCAGAGTGCTGGTAAGTGATTCAATGACTCAGTTCCTTTTGAGTACTGTTTTCCAGACCACGGGGCCTTAAAGAAGGAGACCACACTAGTCTTTAAAGTTGAGAAGAGTTTCTTTTATTTCTTCTTTGGGGTGGTTTTTTGGGATCAGGTGGGGGTAGGATGTGGACCTCTCATTTGGTTGTGGTCCACACTCACCAGTGAAAATTGGTACACCATGTTTGTTCGTGATTGTGAGATCAAGTATGTTGATGATGAGATCAAGTATGGTCTTGCCTATGGTTAATTGCACCTGGATGGTCTCCGATGCATCGTGCGTGCCACCAGTCTTGAGGTGTGGGTGTCGTGTGATGAATATGGATACCCCCTCCCTCCTTAGTTTGTCCAGATTTTGGGGGGGAGGATGATATGATATAAAACCAAACCTGATAAGCTGGGCTCTCAGGAGCCTTTGAACAGGTTTCTGTCACAGCACAGACATCCGATGTTCTCCATCTGAGAAGGGCCTCGAGGGCGTGCATTTTGCATTTTTGACTTGCGGCATGGCATTTAGTTTAGCTTTTTTTTTTTCTTTTCCTTTTTTGTGTACACATACTCCAAGCCACCCTTTAACTCTTTGTCTTTCAGATGAGACATTAAACTCCATCTGCCTGAGTTGGTGGTAGCTAAGTTGGATGTAAAACATACGGCACTTCAAAAAAAAAAAAAGAAGAATTTCTCTGCTGTCTTGCCAAATTTCCCTTGATCAGTATGAATACCAACTCTGGTCTCCCCCGAAGAGGCCATTGGCTTACTGGGAATTACCAGTACAACAGACTGTAAATAAAAATAAAATCTGATATTGTCAATCTTCAACTATTCTTGACTGATGGGTTTTTGGTTCTGACCCTCAGAAACGATCCGGCCGTTGTGTAGTTCGCATCAGCCAAAAAAAAATCTCTCAAGCTACAAGTCTACCCATAATTCCTCTCTCCAGATTATCCCAAATCTCGTTTGCCGCTCTTGCAAATCAGACATGTCAGCCAGACATCTGTCGTAGCTAAGTATTTCAAAACTTTTCATAGCTATTTCTAACTGATTTAGAGTTAATTTTCTAACTCTTGCTTCATAGGTGTGTGTGTGTCAGTAGATATTGGAGAAAAGCCAACATCTTCAACTACAGGTTTCAAACAACATACTGAGTGTGGCAGAAAAATGCCAAACTCAGATAATCACGACAAATGTGTTTATTGCTTGGGTGTGCCTCATTTAAGTGTGGATTGTACCATTTGCCAGGGTTTTAGTAATAGAACTTTGGCTGAGAGAAGGAATAAATTGATCCTCAAAGGGATCCTTAAGACCCCTTTCAAGGAAGCCTTGTCCAAGGCCAAACAGTCCCCACTGGCCTCTGGGTCTAAGTTTTCTTGTCGCTGCTGTCATCCCCTTTGGCACCAACCATAAAAAGCACAAATATGCCTCTGAAGGCTCCTCCTCAGAACCGAAATCCAAGGTTCCAAAACTGTCAGAATGGTTAATGTCTCCGGTACCAAAGAGTTCTTTGTTACCTTCTACACTGACTACATCTACGGTTCAAAGCCCTAGTTCTAAGGCTCTGATCATCTCTATGGCTCTGATTTCAGTGCCGGCTGTTTCATCCATGGCACAACAGATGGTACCAAAACAAACCATAATTTCAGAACCCAGGTCTACTTGCCGTCAGTAGATCCCTTCCATCGACAATTGCCTAGTCCATTTATAGCGAGATCTGAGTCTCCTTCAGCCTTTTCAATGTGCTTCACCAGAAGTCAACTGGAACTCATTGTTGAAGTCTGATGAAGCGTTCCAAGCAACGTGAAAGCGCTTACTTATTCGAATAAAGGACTTGTCTTTTCATTCATCTGGTTTTGCTTCGTTTGTTGTGGAGTATCATCCTCTTCTTATTTTGGATTTGTGCTTTTTTTGGGAGGTGATACCTTACCCTGACAGTGTTCTTTTCTTGTGGAACTCATTGTTAGTTTGATGGACCAGATCTTGGCAGCCCAGGGTCTTTCCTCTTCTGTTCAGCCCACTCTCCCTTTTGGAGAGGTGATTTTTCTCCATCCACATCCAAGTACTGTCCTCCAGTAACCTCAACTCAGGTTTTAGAGCCTTTGGCTCCAACCACCCAGTTCCTATGATGTCTGTGCTGACTGCAGTTTTGTCCTCTATGCCAAGTCTGGCTTTGACTCCCTTATTGCCATCAGCACTCTCTGGTTCCCCAGGACCATGTCTTCACTATCGAGCAAGAGAGGTTTATGTCGGTTCCAAGCATTTCTATAGAGCTATCCATGTTCCTTATGGCCACAGCAGCGGTGGAGCCTTCCTTGAATGTTCTTCGTGTTTCACCGTTGCAGTCATTACATTTGGGTAATCTGCTGGCAGGTTGCCCTCAGTCGGCCTGATTAACAAAGTCTTGGGTCCTGTGTCGGTTGCTGTCCTTCTTCCGTGACATCAGGTCATCAGGGGTATAAAACATGCAGCCAATGCCATTACATCAGTCTTTCTTGCTGTGCAGTGCCCGAAGCAGAAGCAGTTTGCAAGTGCCGGTTGGCTGACTCGTGAAATTTTCATTTTCGAGTTTCAGCTTAAGTCTTCAACTTAAAGCTAAGTACCCCATTGGGGAAAATTTTTCTTGCTCCTTACCGATGTCAGTAAAAGTTAATAATTGCATTACTTGTGGGAAGCAAATACCTCATAAAGATTTTCATTCGTACTGTATTCCTTGCCTAGGCCCTGAATATGACGTACCTTGCTGTCGGTCTGCTTTATTTAATCAACGCACTATCCATCGTCGGTACATTTTTGCCTCTAAATATTTTGGTTCTCGGTTTAATTAGAAATGTCATTGGTTAGCCATCCGACTACCGGGATTCTGAAAAAATGCAAAGATAAAGACAGAGACAGGCCGCCGAGGTCCAAAACTGCCAACGACACTTCTCCTAAGCCAGTCGCCAGTTCGCCGGTACTTAGTGAGGCGCTTTCGCAGCCCGTGATACCTGCTACTTCTGATTCGCAGGCCTCTACTGAGACCCATTCGAGTCCGGGTTGCTGCGATATACTTCACCTATGGAACCCGCAGATGTCTCTACCTTGGATGGGTCTGGAGCCACTGTGCAGGCACCGGCTTCTGAGGGTGTATTCAGGCCTACAGACTTGCATATTAAATTGACACCACCTTCAGTACTAAGGCCTAAATCTTGATCCATGTCTAAAAACCAATGCCCAGGCCACATGTTCAGGCCCCTATACCTAAAAAACAAATAATAAAAATGGCTGAAGATCTAATTACTCTAATCAGGGATAGTCAACCCCCCCCCCCCAGAGACCTAGAGCTGAGCTTGGTTATGAATCTTCTGATCAGGATTCTAATGACTTGGATTTGTCTATAGATACTTATGAGGACTCTGATGCAGAGGATTCCATTCCCTCTGCTTCCCCTCCTGAGGATTGTTCTTTTGGGGAAACTTTACGTACTTTAAGGGAGCATTTCCACTGGGAAAGCCAGGAATTTTCTGATTCAAAAAAGAGGCTTAGGGATTCCCTTTTTCTACCTCAGCATAGGCCTTCGGCTATTCCTCCTGTACTACACATTGTTGATGTGTTCTCGGAATACAGTTTGGCCCCTGATTCCCTGCCTCCGGCTCCTAGTAAACCTGACAGATACTACAGGGTTCCTGAGTCCCACAAGTTCCTTTTCATAAACCCTGTTGCTGATCCAGAAACCATTTCTCAGGGGCCCAAGGGCATTAAGGCTTCTACTGCTAAAAATCCTACCACTTCTGATAGAGACTCCAGGGCGCTGGATAGATGGGGTAAAAAGGTTTATACTTCTGCAACTTTGGTAATCAGAGCTTTAAACTGTCAATTTCATATGTTAAAATACCAACAGCATATTGTTGGTCTGCTTAAACAGAAAATGATGTTGATTCCTGGCTGTGTGAAAAATAAAGATTTACAGGATTTAATGCATTCTGCTGAACAAGTTGGAAAACATACTTTGCAATGTGGTTTTGATTCTTTAGAGGCCTCTTGCAGGGCTGCTGTTACTCGATCTGTGCTTAGAAGGCATGCTTTGCTTAAGGAGCAATCTTTGCCTGATCATGTTAAAGCTAAATTGTTGGATGCTCCTTTAAATCAGGACCACTTGTATGGCAATAAGGCTGAAGAAGTACTTAAAAACATGGAAGATAAAGCTAAATCTATGCAAACTGTTAAAGATTTTTTACAAGTGCAACCTCCAAGATTCAGTAGGCACTGGCCTACTAAGAATTGGTCCTTTCCAGTCCCTTCCAGATCCTCTCAAGCCAAGCCCAGACACAGCAAAAACCCCAGGTTTCAGTCCCAAGGGACTCTCAGAACTAAGCAGTGGGGGGCCTCCACTTCCAAATCTGGAAATAACAAGACACCCCCCTATGGTAAACAGTCTCAATGACTTCCTTTTAAAATTCCCAAGCACTTATCTTTTAACCGCCCCTTTGGGGGGAAAGATTGCTCTTCATGCAAAGAACTGGGAATTCATAACCCAGGACAAGTAGGTTTTAAATGTAGTGTCCCAGGGATACAGATTTAATTTCCACACGTTGCCAGCACCAAACTGGTGGCCAGACCTGCCCCAAATCAATTGACAGAGGCTCAAATACAAGTACTTTCCCTCTTAAGCATGGGGGCTATTCAACTGGTACCAGAAGAGGAAAAGGGACAAGGTTTCTATTCCAGGCTTTTTCTGGTACCCAGAAAAGATAAATCATGGTGTCCAATCCTGGACCTGTCTACTCTAAACACCTTTCTGGAGATTCCAAAATTCAACATGCTGACTCTTCACCAGTTACTTCCTATGATAGGCAAAGATGCCTGGTTGGCAATTCTAGATTTAAAAGAAGCATACCTGCACATCCCAATCAGGGAATCTTGCAGAAGATACCTACGCTTCAAAGCAGGCTACTTGCATTATCAGTTCTCTGCACTGCCCTTTGGCTTGTCTTCTGTGCCCAGGGTATTCACAAAGTGCCTGGCTCCAGTTATTGCATTTTGCAAGCAAAGAAATATTCAAATATTTCCATACCTGGACGATGTCTAATTCAGGCAGAAAACCAGGACATACTTTTAAATCATCTGGCATTTGTAAAAAGGGTTCTAACTTGTCTGGGGTAGACCATAAACAAAAAGAAATCACACCTGGTACCCTGTCAACAGATTACATTCCTGGGTGCAAGCTTAAATACAACTGCCCAGATGGCTTTCCTCATGCCAGAAAAGCAAATTCATTTAATATCTTACTTGAAACAAGTGGCCACAAAAATCCTACTATCTGCAAGACAAATACTGCAAGCCTTGGGGTTCATGGCCTCCTGCATTCTTCTAATTCCATATGCAAGACTGCATATGAGGAAACTACAGTGGTATCTAAAATGTCTATTGAGTCAACATTGTCACAGCCTGGAAACAATGATTCCTATCATACCGTGTCTATGTCTGGAGTTTCTCTGGTGGGCAGAGGCCTGTCACCAAAACAAGGGACTACCATTCACACTATCCCCTGCCGCCCAAACCCTAGCTAATGATGCATCAGACTATGCATGGGGGGCTCACCTAGCAGGGAAGTGCATTCAGAGCAAATGGAGCCCAAATCAAATGCACCTACATATCAATCAAAAAGAAATGTTCACTGTACAGAATGCTCTGACAGCCTTCAAGGACCACATTCTTCCAGGACAACTAATGGTAAAGATGGACAACACCACAGTTATGTGGTACATAAACAAGCAGGGAGGTACACATTTCTGCCCCCTCCGCAGACTAGCCATGGCATTGTGGAACACAGCCTTAAGTTACCAAGTGCACCTACAAGCTCAATTCCTGCCAGGAAAATTTAATACACTGGCAGACGGACTAAGCAGAAACCTCATGGACCCACACAAGTGGAAACTGGAACCACGGATTTTCAACATGTTGACAAACGAATGGGGGAGCCCAGAAATAGATCTATTTGCCTCCCCCCAGAACTACCAGTTGGACAAGTTTTGCACAAGGACTCCCCACAAACAAGCCTGGAAAGTGGATACTCTGTCCTTCAGCGTGGAAAACGTATCAGTCTACGCCTTTCCCCCTCTGCCTCTGCTCTCCAAACTTCTATTAAAAGTCAAACAGGACAAACCAAAGATGATTTTGATCGCTCCAGACTGGCCGCGCCAACACTGGTACCCCCTCCTGCGCAGTGTGTCTGCACCCTCAGCTTCCAACATTGAACCTTGCAGCCTGGCTAATCACTTAAATTCATCCTTATCATCCCTCAGTAAACCTGTGATGGATGTCATCTTGGATGCGAGGAGACCTAGTACTAGAAAATCTTATGCTGACAAATGGAAAAGATTCTGTGCCTGGAAATAATCTTTAGGGATGAGCACAGCAGTGCCCAATTTACCTCAGATTTTGCAATACTTAACTGAGATGCTTCACAAGGGCCTGTCTTTTTCCTTGATTAAAATCCACGCCTCAGCTATTTCAGCTCACTATAACACAGAACCACCTCTCTTCTCTCATCCTCTGCTCAAGCAATATCTCAGAGGGGCAAAAATCTTGCGATCACCCAGGAGAGCTCCTACCCTTGCCTGGGACCTTAACTTTGTTTTGGAGAAACTTGCTCTACCTCCTTTGGAGCCAGCTGCTACTGCAGACTTTCTTTCTTGGAAAACAGCCTTAATTTTAGCAATCACTTCAGCTAGAAGGATATCTGAATAACAGGCCCTTATGGCAGTGGAGCCTTTCATCATCCTTCATGTGGACAGGGCATCTCTCAGGACCAATCCATCCTTCATACCCAAGGTGGTTTCCAGTGTGGCTCCTAATCAGTCCATTTATTTGCCAACCTTCTTTCCTAATCCACAGAACAAAGGGGAACGGATTCTGCATTCCTTGGATGTGCACAGACAACTTAGATTTTACTCGGACAGGACTAAATCTCGAAGAAAATCTGAACACTTGCTGGTAGCATTTGCTACAGGGGCAGAGGGGAAGGCTATTTCAAAGCAAACCATTTCTAAATGGATAAGTCATTGTATTCATTTCTGCTATAAGCTCCATGGAAAACCTATCCCCCCAGGGGATCAGATCTCACTCCACCAAGGCTGCGTCTACTTCTACAGCCTTTCTCAGAGGTGTTCCTACCAGGGATATCCTAGAAGCTGCTACATGGAGTTCTGTACATACTTTCACTAAGCATCATCATTTACCAATTTTCTCTAAATCCAGAGCTGGCTTTGCCACTGCTGTCTTACAGAGCCTTATAGCGGGCCCTAATGCTGTATAAGCTCCTCCTCCCAACCATAGTTTTGGGAATCTACCCAAATGTAATGACTGCAACAGTGAAACACGAAGAATATAGTACAGTTGTGTACACTTACCATAAATGTAGATGTTCGAGTGTATTCGCTGTTGCAGTCCTGGTTGCGGTTACCCTCCCTCCAGCCCCCTAGTTTTTTTCTGGCTATATCTCTACTTTCTTTTACTATGCTTAAAAAGCCTTTTTGGTGTATTTGCTTTTGGTTGGAGGTATTCTTTTGTGTTTTTTGTGTTTATTTGCTCCCCGTTAGGGGGGCACCTGACATCTGGGGCAAGAAAAACTGATGTAATGATGTCGGCTGCATGTTTTAAACCCCTGACGACCTGACATCATGGAAGAAGAGACAGCCACTGATGCAGGACCCAAGTGTTAATCAAGCTGACTGAGGGCAACCTGCCAGCAGATTACCCAAATGTAATGACTGCAACAGTGAACACACTCAAACATCTACATTTATGGTAAGTGTACACAGCTGTACTTTCTGGTCTGTCAGGTGGCGCTCTTGGGGAAGTTGGGACCCTAGTTCTGAGTTTGCCGGTCTCTGTTCCAGGCTCCCATCCCTCCTCTGGGGGGTCCTGCCTTTCAGGCTATGGAAAGGCTTTTGGCCACTGCTTCTTCTCATGTGGCTTCTGGGTTATTGGAGTCTTCCCTTGAGGCCCCAGGTTATTCAGTTCAGCCACCAGCCTTTACCCCCTGTCAGAGCGCATCATGGTCACAAGACTTGCCTTCTAAAGGTACTCCCTCTTCTGAGTCCTCCTCAGTTGTTCCCACTGAAGAACCACCTCAGAAGAGATCATGCAAGAGGAAGCACCTCAATTCTCTGGAAGAATCCATCACAGAGGACATGGATTTCGATGAAGAGGTAGGTTACCCACGATCACCCTCTGAAGACATCTCCATTGAAGACATTCTGGAAATCCTGAAGCAGAGGGGTGATTGGAAGTCCAAAGACCCATCCTTGGAGGAATCTGTGTGCTTGCAGGCCTTTGGTGAGTGCCCGTCTATCTCCTGGATGACCCCACCCACTGACAATTTAATTAAGTTAATTACTGAACGGGCTTGGAAGGCTCCTGATTCTATGGAACCAGTCCCCTGGAGACCTAACAAGATACTTACTGATCCAGAGGACAAACCACACTGATCTAAAGGCTTGGTAGTAGATGCCATGTTGGTTGTGGCAGCCACTAGAAAAGAACTAGCCAAGGAAAGTTATACTGTCTACCAGCCGAACCGAGAGTCCAGGATGATGGACAGATTTTGGAAGCGGGTCTATGCATCATCAACCTTCTCCATCAGGTCCTTGAACTTCTTGGCACATTTCACTAGACTCCAAAGGGATCTGATCAAGGAGCTGTCAGATACCCTGGTTGGAGCTGTGGCTGAGGGGGTCCAGGAAAAGGTAGCCTCCCAACTAGCTACTCTGGAGTCAATCTCAAACTCATCCATGAGGCTCATTGCACATGCAGCCGAAGGGGCGACCAGGGCAGCAGCTTCAGGCGTTGCAATTTGGAGACATGCTTGGATGTGTCTGTGTGAATTTGTGGAACCATTCAAGTCTTCCTTTGTCAATACTCCCTTTGACAGGTCTTCTTTGTTTGATCCCAAAGTTAAGGAAACTGTCGGGTGTGAGAAGGATGGAAAGACTTTGCTGTGGGTACATTTTTCCACTCTTCAGTGATCCTATTCCAGGAATCAAAGCAGTGGTAAAATGTGGTTCAAGAAATCCCAGAAACTTTTCCAGGACACATGTGGCTTGGACTCCCCTCGGGGTAGAGGGGGGAGTTATAGTGGCCCCATCCCAGAGGCAGGAGTGGTTCGCAAAATCAAGGTTTCAGAGATTTGTTCTCTGGTCAACACTATCAGCGCTCCTGAAGGGAGGCCTGAAACAGTCAGGGTAAGATTTTTCTTGCACCCAAAACACCTGGCAACATAAAACCACCGATGCTTGGGTGCTAAGGGTAATTACCAGAGGTTATTTAATTCCCTTCACTTTTTATCCAAGAACCCTTGCAAGACTCCCCCAACATTCCACCTAGTCAGAGAGTTCAAGCTACAATAGAAATGCAGAAGCTGCTAGAAAAAAAAGAGTCATCCAAGAAGTCCCGCCAGACCAGTTAGGATCCAGTTTTTACTCCAGATTCTTTTTAGTGCCAAAGAAAACAGCGGACTGAGACCAATTTTGGATGTCTATTCTAAAGAAATTTGTCCAGCAAGCAAAATTCTGGATGATCATGGATCAGTCTATTCTCCCTTTATTATTATTATTATTTATTATTTATTATTTATTTATTTACATTTGTTTACTGGGAAAGTCCGACTGGACACAGGTCCATTTTCAACTGAGGCCTGGGGATAAAAGCTCCACAGTACAACAGAATGCAGTACATGAGAGAACAAAATATATAACTTACAATTGATTTTAAAACATAATAGGTTAGAAGTTAACAGTTTCAGTTAGTACAGTAGACAGTAATTGAGGTATATAGTAAAAACATTGAGGTACACAGTCAAAAACTTAAAAAAATAAAGATTTTCATTTTTTTTTTTAACCAGTATCTGGGTTTACAAGCTTTTTAGGGAAAATCTGTTTATACTTATCTGAACATGTAACACACAATTAGATTGGTATGGATTAACCTGGAGTGTAACATGAGCATAGCCAGTTAGTTAAGTAGTGGGTTTTGAGGAGTTTTTTTGAAATGATTGAAGGAGGTGGTAGAAGTTATATGGATTGGTAGTGTGTTCCAGGTTTTGACAATGGTGCTGGCAAAGAGTGATTTACCAGCATTGTTTTTATGTTGGATGACAGTTCTTAGGTTCTGGCTGTTAGATCGTTGGGTTCTAGTGGGAATGTGGGGCTGTATTAAATGCTGAAGTGCTGGGGTTAACTCAGGGAGGTAGTAGAGCTTGTGAGCTATAGAGAGTTGATTGAGTATGAGTATATGAGGCAACTCAAGCCAGTTAAGCTGTTTTAGGAGTAGACAGTGGAGGGACCTGTAAGAAGCATCAGAAGCAAACTTGGCAATCTTATTATAGCAAGATTCCATTTTATTTAGTTTGGTTTGGCATAGAGGAGGAGGGTGGATAGGAGATGAGTCCTAGCAATGGTAACTTTGGTATGTTTAGTCATAAACTGTTTGTTCCTGTAGAGGAGGCCTAGCTTTTTATTGACCTTCTTGATGGTTTGTGCTATGTGGATGTCGAATTTCAGGTTATTGTCTATCTCTACGCCTAGCAGTTTTGTGTGTGTGGTTGGACTAATTTGAATGTTTTCTTTGGAGTTGATGATGAAGTTGTTGCTCAGGGGAGGAGATCTACCTGGGCTAAAGAGAATTAGTTTGTTTTTTTGGGGGTTAAGAAGAAGTTTGATGTTAGTGAACCAGGTTTCGGCTAGGGTGAAGGTGTTTTGGGTTAGGGTTTGTAGTTCACTTAGGGTGGGGTCGGCACATATAAGGGTGGTGTCATCAGCATATTGTACTACTGAGGCAGTTGGTAAGGATGAAGATATCTGGTTAGTAAATAGAGAAAACAACAGAGGGCCGAGGATAGACCCTTGAGGGACTCCTATAGTTACTGGTAGCAAGGGGGACAATTGGTCTTGCCATAGGACAGCTTGCTGTCGATCTGAGAAGTAGCTGTTAAACCATGATACAGAGGAGGGACTTATATTTAGGGTAGATAGAGTTGCAAGAAGCATGCTGTGGTTTACCATGTCAAAGGCTTTTGATAAGTCTAAGAATATGGAAGAAGTGAATAGACCCTTGTTTCTGTGGTAGTTAAATATGTTGGTAAATGATAATAATGCTGTTGTGGTGCTGTGGGAAGGTCTAAAGCAGGAGTGTCCTCAGAGCTCTTCCATGCTTTAATTTTAATTTTTTTTCTGTGTGTTTACACGACCAGTGTCTTTTTATATTTCTACTAAAGCTGAAGGAAGGAGCAGAGAGAGGAGGAGAGGATTTTTTTATTTATACACACTGACTACACTAACACATAGCAAAAGGTAAGCTAAGTATTTTGACTGTGTGTCTGCTCCCTACTCACTACTACACCTACTACTGTGGGTGGGAACATCATGTATGAAACAACTTGACTTTAAACTGACTTCAGTTTTTTGAGCAAAACCGTTTCACGTAGCACTTAAAGATAGTTTTATTGGTTGTAATATAGAAGTTGTCTTCCTTGGGATGGGGAAATACTCTTAGATTTTGAAAATCGTCATTTAATTTTTTGTTGGTTTGAACAGGAGGATTGCCTCTGAACGTGAACTGGAAAATGTCTTTCTAGTTCAGGCCAATATACATTTGTGTTGTGTACTGGTTATTTTGATATATATGTCAATGTACTATTTTGAGTTTGTGCAACATACTATATTACACTAAATGCAGATTGTTGTATCCTGTTATGCTTGTACTTTTGAGATTGGATTTAGTAAAAGTGTAAATGTAATAGGATCCATTTTTCTTTGTACTTGGACTTTTAATTAGGTTTATTGTGTATGTATCTGTACCTGAGGTATTGAGATTAAGAGAGTAACATGGTAATGAACGAGTTTGTAGTTTGGCAGGTGGTGCTTGAGGGGGTGTTCACTGTGGTGGAGTGGATTGAGATAAGATGTGATGTGTGAGTGTTGGTAGAAGTAGCAAAACAGTGTGAAGGAGTGCCATTTTGATTGTTGGAAAGGTGATGATGGTAGTGTGTGTAGTGACTTGGGAGGAAAGGTTAAGGAGAAGGGAAGAGGAGGATGACAGAGAGAACGTGTGTAGGTTGTATTGGTAGTAGCAGAATAGGCTTATGGCAGAAATTTAGGTAGGTGTTTACTATAGTCTATGTGTGAGTGGATTGGGGAGATACAAGAGAAATTAGGAAAGAGTAGCTGTTTGAAAATATTAAAACAAAAGAGAACAGCAAGTGAACATAGAATGGGTTTTGCAGTTGAATAGTAAATAGGTGCTGTCTGATAGGTTGTTAAGTACAAAAGTAAAGTAGCAGAGACTGGGAGAGGTAAGGTAGGACAGTAGAGTGATCCCAAGCATAACAAGGTTGAACGGTCAGTAGTTAACATTTAACTTTTAATAATTAGAATGAGATAGGGCAATATTATGCATTTATTAATTTAATACAGCCAGTGTAAACCTGATTCTTCAGTTTATGTGAGACCCAGACCATTTCTGTTGACTCAATGCGGCCCTTGCACTGAAAAAGGTTGGAAAAGCCATGCTGGGATATGGAGAGTAGGTTGTTATTCTGGAGGTATTGCATAAGTTGAGTATGAACTCCTCTTTCTAATATTTTGGATAATGGAGGTAAGATAGCTATAGGGCGATAGTTAGCAAGTTCTAAGGAGTTACCTCCTTTGTGCAGTGGGATGATATGGGAGTTTTTCCAAGAGGCTGGTACTTTGCATTCTGACAGAGATCTATTAATGAGAATGAAAACTGGATAGGCTATAGCTTCAGCTGATATCTGAAGGAAGTCTGCTGGTAGTTTAGCTGCTAGAGTGGTTGGTTTAAGTTTCTTAAGGAGTTTAGAAATTGCCTTGGTGGACACTGGGTGAAGTTGAAAACTGGGGGTATTGTTTTGTGTATTGGGGTGGGTTGTGGTAGTTATTGGTGTGGGGTGGGTAGTATTATTATTTTGGGCATTGGCAAGGGTCTGGACTGTTTCGGTGAAGAATTTATTAAATTGTGTGGGTATGTTTTCATGATTATTTGGTAACACTGGTTGGTCTAGTGGACTTTCCTGGGTGCAGTATACAATTTATTGTGTTCCAGAATTTTTGGGGGTTATGAGCTTATTTTTCTTGTACGTTGTGATAGTAGTTAGATTTGTCTAGTTTGATATGTTTTTTGGCTTTGTTCCGGAGCTGTAGGTAACCTTGCCTTAATGTAGTGGTTTTGTTTTTTTGATATTGAGGCCAGGTGTTGTCCCTTTCTTTCATTGTAGTTTTAGTGAAATTTGTTAGCCATGGGTATAATTAGTTTTTTTCTAATTGTTTGGGAGGGTGCATATTGGTCCAGGATTTTAGGAAGGTTGTGTTGAAGTATTCAGCTGATTTGTCTAGAGATAATTACTTTAGGGGAGTCCAGTTGCAGTTTTTTTAGTGCATTGATGAAGTCAGTAGGTATGAAGGTCATTTTGTTATGAACTACTCTGAGGATAGGTTGGCTGATGGTTTGGGATTCGTTCCTAATTAGGTAAGTATGATGATGGTCATTTAGGGTATCTGGAAGGCAGCCAGATTGTTGTGTGAGATTGGGGTCAGATACCAGGATCCAGTCTAAGATGGACTGGTGATTGGATGTTTTGTCAATTCTAGTGGGGGTGGTTGTAGTTTGGGTAAACCTGTGGAGGTTTATAAAGGCAGTGGGATTATGACTGGCGCAGTTGAGCCAGTCGGTATTAAAGTCTCCTAATAGTATGGTTTCATGTGGAATGGAGTTGAATATGCAATTAAGCAGGTTTTCCATTAGAGTGATATTGCCTGGTGGGATGTAGCCACCTGCAATAACTGTGTGTTTATTGGAGTTTATTTTTAATCTGGCAAGGATTAGTTCCACATCTTTGACATCCTGGGTGTTGTAATCTAGTTGTTTTATGGTGAGGTGGTTTTGGAATATTATTGCAACACCACCTCCCTTTTTCTCTACTTTGTCTTTGCAGATAATATTGTAGCCAGGGGTGGTAATCTCATTGTCATGATGATTTTGTTTGAGCCATGTTTCAGCTAACACAACAATATCCAGTTTGATTAGTGCCAATAGTGCATGTAGGTCCTGGATTTTCTTAAGTATGCTTCTAGCATTAATGTTTAGGAAGCAGAGAGGTGAGGATAGTCTGTGATATAGGGAATTTAGCTGATTTGAGTTGGGGTTGACTGGTGTTTTGGGTCCTGGATTGGGGTGGACATCTCCACTGCAAGTGAGTTTTTGGAGTAGGTGTAGATAGAGTTTGGTAAATTTGTGAATTATTTTGTTTTTGTGAAGAGAGAGGGTTAGTTTTTAATGGTTGGTTTGTTGAATGAGTAAGGGAAAGGTTGGGGTGTGTTAAGGTCGGATGGTGATATAGGGAAGTTTTTTAGTTTAATGAGATTAGCTGTGGATTCTGTTTGCATGGGGATGGGGTATGGTCATCAAGTTGAGTGTGATAGGAGGACAGATTGGAAAGAAGGAGTAGGTTGAAGACTATTAGTGTGTAGATGGATGCTTTTAGTAGTTGGGTTGGATGTGTGCAGTACATGTTAATTAGTTTAAGAAAAGGTGGGATGTATATAAGAGTGATATTTGTAGCTATGTCTGGAGTTGTAATTGGAGAGGGGGAGGTGGGATGGATTTTCTGATAGAGGCAGGAAGTGAGGTGCAGTGTTGGGGAGGAACTGGAAGGGGAGGAGTTGACAAGTGGTTAGGTATAAAAGAAATGATATGGGGGGTGGGTGGGAGGGGAATGAAGTGAAGTGAGCCCGAGCGTAGCGGGACTACACCCACAGTGAGTGACTACAAGAAGTGACTACAAGATTCCCTACGAAAAACAATCAGTGAGCTATTGAGGTGATACAGGATACAGAGAGGCAGAAGACTAGCTCCTCTCCCTCCAGGCGTCTACTGCAACAGGCCGTGGACTTCATACTGGACCTGTCTCCCTTTCTTAGAGAAAGACAATTGGGTGTGCTGTATTGACTTGAAAGATGCGTATTACCACATAAAAGTGGACAAAAGCTCCAGATAGGGGCCAGTCATTTCCAGTTCAGGGCGCTGCCCTTTGGCCTCACCACAGCCCATAGGGTGCTCACCAAATGCATGGCAGTAGTCACAGTTCACTTGAGGCTGCACAGATTCTGAGTATTTCCTTATCTAGATGACTAGCTCTTCTCCGCTCCCTCCAGGCATCTACTGCAAAAGACCACGGACTTCATACTGGACCTGTCCCACCAATTGGGCATAACAGTCAGCTCTGCAAACTCCCAATTAAACCCCCACCCAGAAAATGGAATTCATTGGAGCTCATCTCAACACTTCTTGCATTGCATCACTTCCCCTTCAGAGGTTGCAGAAGATACAGATGCAAGTTCACCCACTACTGCGCTCAAACAAGATACATGCTCAACTGATTCTACAAGCACTGGGCACCATGGCAGCTGCTATCACCTTAGTTCCATTAGCAAGATTTCACATGAGACTTCTCCAGTGGATACTAGCAAACCAGTGGTCTAGCCTAAATCACCCTATGGACCACTTAATTTTCATTTGCAGTTGATGCAAGAACAATCTAATCTGGTTGATGCATTCAAAGGAGCATCTTTGAGATGGTCCCTTTGTCTTCCCTCAGCCCAAGGCCATAGTGAGCATGGATGTTTCCCAGATGGGGTGGGGGCATTATCTAGGGAAGATAGTCCAAGGCACTTGGTCCCCCTTCGAGGCCAACCTGCATATCAGTGTACTGGAGCTAGGGGCAGTGCTTCTGGCATTGCAAGCGTTTCATTCTGCCTTACCTCTAGGGATGATGGCTATTCAATCAGACAGCATGTCATTTGTCTGGTACATCAGCAAACAGGGGGGAACCAAGTCCTTCCTATTGTGTTGAGAAGCCCTTTGAGTCTGGCAATGGGCCATGTCTTCCAACCGCTTTCTGATAGCAACGAGCATCCCGGGGACTTCCAACATAATTGCAGACAAATTGAACAGATGCATCCTCATGAGTGGTCTCTGAACCCCAGAGTACAAATGAGATTTTCCTTCACTGGGGCCAGCCTTGTGACCTGTTTGCCTCACCCCTGAACAAGTGCAGAAGCTACTTTGCCCTAATTCCCTGTTGGGGAAGTCCCCCAGAGATGCTGTTCTTCATGATTGGCTCCCAGGTCTACTCTACGCCTTTCCCCCTTCCCTCTGATTCCATTATTTCTCAAGAAAGCATCTCGGTTAAGAAGCAAAGTGATCCTCATTGCTCCTTATTGGGTGCGACAGATATGGTTCCCCTTCCTTTGGCCTTATCTTCTTTGCCAACTATGGATTCTGGACCAAGTTCCCGATCTCCTGTCCCACCCCCAGGGACTAGTGTATCCCAGTCTTTAGACTCTCAAGCTGACAACTTGGTTCCTCCACTTCTGATAGTCGCCAGGCATACCTTCTCCCATGTGGCATATTTTGTTGGCATCTCATAAACAATCCACCAGAACTCTCTACCTAAGCAAATGGAAGAGATTTTCTACTTGGGCCTCTGACAATGGATTTAGACCCCTTTTCAGCACCAGTAGTGAAAAGTTTGGAAGTCCTAGCTGCCACCTTTAATAAAAGAGCCTCTGCTTCTACAGTCAAAGTTATTTTTAGCAGCAATTTCATATTTTCATATTGAATTTGGAGACCAACCTTTGATTTCTCACAGACTTTGCAAGGTTTTCCTAAAGGGTACAATATGCTTAAAGCCTCCTTTTAAAGATCCTCTCCCACCTTGGGATCTAACTGTAGTACTGCAGTCACTTACAGCACCACCATTTGAAACAGCAGCTACCTGTGATTTAAGGTTCCCTTTCCTGGAAGATACTACTTCTCGTTGCTATGACTTCTGTGAGACGAATCCCCAAATTACAAGCCCTATGTTCTAAAGCTACTTGCTTAATTTTCTGTAAGGACAGTGTGTCACTCAGGACAAATCCAACCTTTCTTCCTAAGATGATCTCAGATGTTAATATTAATCATTCTATAGAATTACCTGTATTTTTCCCAAATTATTTTAACAAAGGAGAGTACTGCCTTCTCCTCCTTGGATGTGCACAGGCAGTCGTGGTTCTATATAGATAGAACTAAACAGTTTAGATGATCTGATCAGTTCTTCATATCCTTAGCCAGTGCAACTTTAGGCAGATCAGTGTCCAAGGTAACTTTTTCCAGGTGGTTGAGAGAATGTATATATTTCATCTACAAGAGCTTGAATATGAAACTCCCAAAACCAGTCAAGGCACATTCTACTAGATCAGGTTCTGCTGTGTTTCACTCCAAAGTTTCCATGTCAGAAATTTGTACGGCTGCAACTGAGCTAAGCCTCATACCTTTATTATGCATTACAAATTGGATATGGTCTTTAGGAGGAGAGTATCATTTGGTTCTATGGTGCTCAGGAATGTCCTTCCATAAGGCCTTCCAAGATACAAGGTAGATGGGGACTCTGCCCCATCAGTCAAGAATAGATGAAGATTGACAACATCAGATAAAGAAGTTATGTTTTGCCATAACATTCCATCTGTGTTGTTGATCTTTATCTATTCTTGCATCCCTCCCACCAGCCCCTTCTTTCAGGTTTCTGGTGGAGTGATACCCTGTCCTGGGTTCTTATTGTTACGGGTACCTTGGACAAGGCTTCTGACTTTTATTACACTATTCTTTTTTCTTTTGCAAACTCAACCTGAGGTAATCTGGAGAGGAAAATTATGGGTAGACTTGCAGCTTGAGACATTTTTTTGGCTGACGTGAGCTATACAATGGCTGGATTGGTTTCGAGGGTCAGAACCAAAACCCATCAATCAAGAATAGATTGACAACACAGATGAAATGTTATGGTAAGACAACTTATTTTTCTCCCTTTTCTGTTCCACCTGTATAATTGAACATGAATTTGATTTGTTAGCTCTTCTACATATGTATTGTCAGATGCTCTCTGCTTGCTCATAAATGTAAACCATTATATTTGTATATTGTACATTGTTTTTATTACATTATGATATAATCTGGGCTGAGCCTGTAATTGATCATTGATCAGTCTTCTGCCTCAGTAAACAAATTGAAATAAATAAATATGGTAAGCTAACTTACACAAATGTACTTTCTCCCTTCTTTTCAATCTGGTCAAGGGCAGTTACCACAAGCTTCCCCACAGACTGAATTTGCTAACAAAAGACTTGGTTGTTTGATACACCCCAACCTGAAAAATATTCAGCTGTCTGCATGTCAGAATTTTGAATACTCTATGGACACTTTTTTTTTTTCCTGATGTGCTACAGGTACTGAAAAAGGTGGAAAAAAGCCTGCTAGTGTGCAATAATATATACGTACAAGTGGAAGATATTTTCTCATTGGTGCTAGTCAAGAACCAGGACCCTCTTCAGGCCTGACTGCATCTGGTTCTTGATTGTGTGTTACTGCCCTCTGGACCGACTTATTCCTCTAGGAAGGTGCACTTGTAAGCCACTTCTGCTTGCCTGCCCTTTGACCCTGTCCCACCTTCTAACCATGCTCAAGCTGAGAATTAAACCCTGCATCTTGTTTCTTCTGGATGAACAACTTAACCGTTATGCCAACCCTTGATTGTACATGTGTAGTGTTTGCTTAGGCCAATAGTAGTTGACTGTGTAGTGGCTAGCAATTCTTCCTCAGATCACACTCTCACCTTTATGATTTCTTCTGGTGTAGTCTTTTGGATACCATGAATCAAGGGTCAGCCAAATCCTCTTTCGTTGTTCCATTGTCTGAGATGGACATGAGAGAACTATATTTACTGGGACACTGAGTTTTATCAGGGATGCTGCTGGGGAAAGAGACTATTTGATTGGACAGATGTTTCTTCTCCAGGTTAAAAATACCTCCAAAGACAAAACAAAAAGTTAATCTTTGTTCATTTAATGATATGGTGTCACTAAGAAGGGTATTCTCTTACCTTATCCAAAAAATTGTTACATGTAGTTTATTCTGGTGGATATTATTCAGTACCAAAGGTTCATTTCAATCAAAATTTTCCATAGGATAACATGCCAGATGACTCCAATGTGGACAGAGATAGGACTTTTCTTACTGATTCTCAAGCTCAAGCCTCTGTTACTGACTGAAACTAGTCCTCACAACCTCTCCTGACGGAATTATTTCCTTCTCAGTGTACTGCTAGGATGCACAAGGAATTTTTGTGGGAAGAGATAGATGTTCCCATGTAATTGAGGAGATATGTTACCAATTAGATATGCCTAATTATATGCTTTTCCACCTATAGCGCCAACCAAGGAGGAACTGGATACTACTGCCTGTAACAATTCTTAATCACACACACTTCTTGTTCCTATTGTAGCAGATAGGCTGTACAGTATCTCTCAAACTAATAAACTTCTTTTTAATCCCTAGGTCTGATCCTGCACTTGTGTTAGCAGGTAACAGCTGCCAGCGGTCATTAAACTTTCACTCTGTGAACTCTGAGGGGGATCATTTTTTGATGGATTTAGTAAGTGATTTTTTTCCCTCCACTTCAACATATAGAGTGCTTAACTATTTTTTCCCTTAAGTGGAAGTTTCTGCTTTTTTATGTAAACAGTTTGAGAAGTCTTCCTACCACTCTTCCATCCAAAGGGAATGCCTACCTAAGTCTTGTTATTTCTTACACATCTAAAGAAGCTAAACATGCTTTAAATAATGTGTATGATTGTGCAGATACTCTATCATGGGCCTCGGCCTCTGCTTCTGTTTTGAGAAAGTACATCTGGATAATGTAACCAAATCTTATTTAATAAAGTGAAGTCTGAAATTTCTAGTTCAGCTTTGATGAAGAGGTTCTAGGAGGGTCTGTCTATTTCCTACCCCCCTCCCAACAAGTTTGTAACAGAAGAAAATATGATTTAGGGATTGTCTAGGTTGTCTTACAATCTCTTGACAAGTCTCCCTCATCCCCTTTTTAATCTCGGAAGCAGAATAAAAAATCTTTAGCCATACAGGGAACCAATAGAAATGGCAGGATTCAATCTTAAAAAAAAATAAAACAAATATTGTCCTATATAGGGACAGTTTACCCTTCTGGAATGACTATACCGGCATTCTACCCCCTACTATCTCAGTCTGTCAAAACCTGTCTGTTCAGTTGACTGTGTACATTCCCCTCTGTCAACAGACTGTGATGGACTCACAGGTATTTCTGTTTCAGGAGGGATGCAGTTGGCACTGCATACAAGAACATCCTTTCTGTGGAGCTTTCCTCACCTCCCTCTGTTTGAAACAATAATTTACTCAGGTTCTTAAGCCCTTGCTTACCCTAGAAGTTATATAACCAGTGCCTTTAATCCAAGGCGACAATTATTTTCCAGAGAGTTTCTGGTACCAGAGTCATCTTGGTGACCAGTTCTAGATCTTTATTCCTAAATCAATTTGTGGAAGTTAGGAAAACATGTTAACATTAGATCTTGATGATGCATTGCCAATACTATACACTGTGTAACTGTGACAATAAAGACAACCCTGGAACAAATAATTGTTGGAGTGTATAGACCACCAAAGTCAAGTAAAGATGAACTGGAGGAATTCATACATTTTTTACATGAAACACAGGAGGGAAGAATAATATTAGCTAGGGACCTAAATTTACCAGAAACAGACTGGAATAATATTGATTCAACAATGTTATTAAGGAAATTATTCACAGAGTATATTCAGGAACAACAATTGCTTCAGATTGTAAAAAAAACTACCAGGGGTAGGAACATACTAGATATTGTTTCTGTTCCCAAAGAAATTACTGTAACTTCAAGTCAAGTTTAACCACCATTGATGTGCAGTGATCATGGGGTTATTAAGGTTAATTTGTCGCTAGATAATTCTGCAAAACTGAAATCTAAACCAATGCACAGAAGGTTAATTACAGATTATATGGAAGCAAAACAGTCACTATGAATTGTTATGGCTAGGCTTGTATAAGCCCTAGGGCTGATAGCTTAGTACCAACCTATGAACTATGTAAAACTAACTGGAGTGAGCTGTTCAGTGGAAAAACTGCAGATGGAATGTGGAAAGTTTTGAAAGAGAAACCGAGTGCAAAAAGTAAAAAAAAAATGTTTAACATCAGGATCTAGCCGTACAACATCAGGAGGATATATTTCCATAAGAACAAGATATCTGATTAAGGTTAGAGACAAAAAATATAAGAAATGAAAGAGAGGTCGAACTACAACTTTGAAAACTGAAATAAGCTGGACAAACCGATTAAGCATAGTGTGAGACAAGATCAAGAAAAATTTGAAGAAAATTTATATTAAGATATATAGATGCGGAAGCAGTAAAGACACACAAATTGATAAACTGTGCACAGATTCTAAAATTTATTCTCAGACACAACAGATTATAGATATATTTACAAAATCTTATGCAAAGTGGTTTGACTCTACAAAAGGAGTGATAAGTTGTCCTAGTGACATCCAGGTAACCCCAGATACTGGAATGAAATTAGATTCATTTTTTGTATTTCTATCCATTCCACCTTGTTTTAGGGTAATTCTGAAGATTCTGTCCAAATATTTGTGGTGCCCCCTTTTGGTCCAGGCAGCATTGGTTCTCCTTTTAATGGAACTGGTCAAGGACAAGTTTATCACAAGCTTCCCCAAAATTTTTATCTGCTCACATGACTGGATGGTTTGATAAACCCCATTCTAGTGTACATATTCAGCTATCTGTCTGGATGACTCAGTTCTAAGACTTTTTAGGCATCTGTTTTCAGAAGATGCCCAGCAGGTACTAGAGAAGGGAATAAATCCTGCTACTAGAAAATCCTAGTTGGCTTGTGAAAAAAAAATATAGTTGGTGCTTAACCATTAACCAAGGAACCCATCAGGGATTTTTTTTGTCATCACTGGTGATGAAATATTTGTGAGTTACTAGCCTCTGGCCATTTGTATTCCTTTAAAAGGTATCTCTGGCAGCCATGTCAGTGTGTTTGCCATTTTTGTAAAACGATTTTTGAAAGGGGTGTTACTTCCAAGTTCACCACGTTTACAGGTTATCCCTTTCTAGGATGTTCACTTTCTGCTGGAAGTGTTACTCACATCCTCACTGGAATCTGCACATCAGTATACTTAATGTTCATTGCAAGTAAAACTATTCTGCTGTTTGTTCTAACATCTACAAGAGTGCTATCTGAGCTGCAAGTTTTCATAGTGGGTAAATTCTCTATTCTTTATGGATTGGATATTAAGGACAAACCCTTCATTCATGCCCAAAGTAATTTCAAAGTTTACTTGAATCAGGCCATCATTCTTCGAATGTTCTATCCTGACCACTCAGACCAGGGAGAGAGGATTCTACATACTTTGCATACGCTACACAACTCTGGTACTATCTTTTCAGGTTTAAGTCCAGTAGATATGCTGGTCAACTCTTTATTTCTTATGTTGCAAATAAGAACAGACAACTCTTGTCAAAACAGGTTATTAGTGGTTGGATGTCCAAGGCTATGGCCTTTTGTTATAATCACCTTACTAAAAGTAGCAAAGCACACACCACTACAAGGGCCTTGTCTTCTTTGATGGCATATTGGAAAGTGGGCTCTAGATGGTCTCTAGAGGCAAGTACATGGTTGTACATATCTTTATATAGGATTTCAAACTGGATTATTTTGCTCGATCCAGGGCTAACTTTACTAGGATCATTCTTCAGGAACTTCTGGATTCATGAACATAGTACAGCTGTGAAAGTTGCACTTGCTTGTAACAGTAGATGTTCAAATTCCTCACTGCTCCAGTAGCCGCATACACCCTCCTGTTGTATATAGGTTTTATTGTGAATTAATTTAGTGTTTCTTTCTTGTTTTGTTTACTTCAAGATGAGTATATTACCTCTTAACTTTTAGGCAAGAAAGTCCTAAAGATTTGCTACTGTGATGATTTTCCTTCCACAGAGCTGAACAATTAGCAGTCAAAGTGGAAGTGAAGGAGGGAGCCAGAGCTTTTAGAACTTGGGGTAAGATGCAATTTATGCAGCCTAAATGCTACTGCAGCATTGAGGAATTCAAACATTTACAGTTATAGGTAAGTACAACTTGACCAACTGAATTTTATCAAGTGAGTAAATATACAGAAAGAAACACTATACTCAGTATAGGGTCTGATCAGGATTAAGTGTAACAGTAGTAACACCTCAGGTGACTGTGCTGAAATTTGTATTTATTTTACTCTTTGTTGACCAGGTTAGTCTCTCTAGGCTAGTAGTCTGTCTTCAGGGGAGACCCACTGTGGTATTTATACTACAAGGGGAAATTTGGCCAGGGCATCAGGGAACTTCCCCTACTCTTTGTAGTCAGGGGAAGGATTTGTGTGTTACACATCCTGACTTCCTGTTTCCTGTCCAGACACGGAGCCAGCCAGGAGGAACAGGAAGAAAATATGGCTGATTCAGCTTTGTCTGAAAATGAAGTGAAGATTAAGGAAAATGTAGGTGAAATGATAGAATCATTACCAGAAGTTTTTTTTCTGATGCTGTGGTTGCAGAAAAAAACAGTGAGATTGAAAGGAAAGGAAATTGTAGCTGTAAAAGAGATGGATTCAGAGGAAAACTTTCAGAGGAGATTGCTTGAAGGAGAGACCGTTACCTCTGAGAAATGCATAATTACAACCCTCCAGTTGGGAGAGTTGTGGGATGATTATTTGGAAGAAATGGTAAAACAAAGTGAACCAGAAAGTGGAGCAGCAATTTCATGGAGTGACATCATGGAGAAAATCGAAGAATGAAAAAGGAGAAGAAGAGACTGTGCCAAAAAAGTTCAAGAGACAAAAACTTATGCACAAACTGTGGAAGAAGGAGCAAAGAAGAAATAAAAGAAACAAAAAAGAATTGTACAGTATGTATGAGCAGTAAAAAAGGAAGAAAGTTTGGACAGGTATAAGGTTTGGGACTTTGTCAGAGCACTACTGGGTGTCAAAGCAAAAGAGGTAAGAGCATTCATTTTAATTAACAGAGACTTGTTGTTACTTGATATTTGAGACTGGGCAGGCCATGAAAAAATATTTGGATGCATATGAACAAAAGAAAAAAAATTATCCATGGTCAGAATATGTCATGCAAGATTTTTACAGACAAACAAAAACAAGAATAATGATCCAGTTTAGAACTGAAGTTGAAGCAAAAGAACTGAAAGAATATTTAACTATATGTAAAGAAGTAATGGGCACTACAAAAATATATGATGAAAGAGGACTATTGACTGGGGGATGGGAATGTGGAGTAATACTGGAAATGGAAAATGATGTTATGCATGTACCTAGTATTATTGATGATCATGGTAAGAGGGAATGTTAAGTTGTCCATTTCGCCTTCATTCTTGCTGTTTGGGTTCGGAGCCAATCCTTGGCTCTGACTCGGCCATCTTCTATAGCTCGAGAGCTGTTTACTGGCTCGAGGCTACCCCTTATCCCAGAATGCCCAGCGTCAGCTACCCAGATCTCCTTTGCCAGCTCAGCTGCGAGGTTGCTTCGTTACTGGCTCAGGCTTAGTATAGTTTTTTTCTATTATAATTGTTGTTTATTCTAAAAAATTTGTCAAGATTTTTATCAAGTTTTTGTCTAGATATATTACTTTATCCCTTATCGCTTTTTTGTGTGTTGTAGCTTTGTTGGCTGTCGCTTCATAACTCGCAGGCCTTCTCTTTCCCCTGAACTTGTTTAAATTAGAGAGTTCTCCCTACCCCCCCCCCCCTTAGGATAGCCGTTTAAATTAGAGGCTCTCCTTTCTGTTCCTTAACTGTAAAAAAAAAGTCTGCTTGTTTCTTAGTTTTGTAGTATAGCATTTGTTTTTATTGTTGTTGTGGTTGCTGTTACTAAAATGTCTAATGATACCAAGGTATCTGTCTTCAAAAAGTGTGACTCATGCTGTCAGGAAATGTCTCTGACAGATGGGCACACTAGTTGTGTATATTGTTTGGGTGCTGTTCACCTGCAGGACTCCTGTTCTATATCTCACGCCTTTAGTCCAAGGGTCCTGCAGGAGCACAAAAACAAATTAATCCTTGGGGGATTATTGGAGCCTCAGGATTCTATGGCTAAAAGTACTCAGCCAGCGAAATCCCCTAAGTCTGTCAAGCCGTCGGCTCCACCTTCAGAGCCGACTCCTTTACTTGACCAACCAAGTATGTCGGTGCCGGTTGGCACCAACAAGGCAACTCCTCCATCAGCTCCATCTGCTATTTCAGAGCCATCTCAGAGCTATAAGAGACTGAGGTCTCCATCCTTGGAGTCCATCCACTCGGCACCTCAGTCACGCTTGTTACAGAGTGAACGTAGCCATCATTCTTCCCACTCCTCTCGATCCTCTAGATTATCAGATCATGATGTGGAGAGAGTAGTAAGCAGGTTGCTTAAGTCACAGGTACTGGCAAAATTACTGTCCAGCCCACCTCAACAGGTTTCAGCTCCAACCGCCTCTATTTCTGTTCCTCCTCCGACTACATTTAGCTCTGAGCCGGAGACCATGGATCCGCAGGTAGTAGAATTGTCGGCGCCGATCATCTCTCCGGTTCCGACATCGGCTCCGATTACCTCTATTGTACGTTTTATCGAGGGATCTGGGTGCCAGGGCTCTCTCGTTGGCTCTGGGTGGGGGTGGCATCGGACCCTTGTCCGACCCCATTCTCCCCCTCTGAGCTTAGGCGCAGGTGAGCTTGGCTCCAACATCAGCCTCGGAGCCATCACCCTCAATGTGGAGAAGGACTCCTGTTTCTTCGGAGCCAGAGCTTTCTCTGCCTAGAGGTTGGGATGCCTTCGAGGTCATTCGGAGTGTGCTGTCCCCCGAAACAGCTCTACTTCCAGCTCCATCGGCTCCTCCCCCCATGGTGTCTGTTCCAACCTGTACTCCTCCTCCAGACCCCAAGCATAGGGAATCTATGCCCCAGGACACCCCATTGGGTGATACCTCTTCTGAAGCCTCCCCTGATCACTCAGAAGAGCCTCCCTGGAAGAAGAAGTGCAAGAGGAAGCACATAGACTCCCCTGAGTCTGTCACCTCAGATACAGACATGGATGAATTGGAAGGATCCCCAAGGTCCCCCTCTGAAGATGTTTCCTTTTCGGACATCCTTGAAATGCTTAGACAGAGGAGGGACTGGACTTCCCTAGCCCCTACCTAGGGTGAGTCTGTATACCTGGATGCATTCAATTCCTGACCTTCCACCTACTGGGTATTTCCTCCTTTTGATCCACTCATGTCTGTAGTGGCTCAAAAGGCTTGGTCAGCTCCAGATTCTGTGGAACCTACTCCGAGGAGACCAAACAAATTTATTATAGCCCCACAGGACAAACAATTTCTCTCCAAAGGTGTGCCCATTGATGCCATGGTGGTAGCAGCAGCCACCAAGAAAGAGTTAGCAGAAACCTCTTCATCTGTTCATCATCCAAAGAGTCTCGGATGATGGACAGATATGGAAAGCGAATGTTTGCTTCAGCGACCTTTTCAATGAGGTCCCTGAACTATCTATGCCATTTTACACGTCTTCAAAGGGATCTGCTGAAAGAGCTTGGAGATACCCTTCAAAATTCTACAGCTGAGGGGGAGTACCAGCCAAAGTAGCTCTTCAGCTTGTGACTCTTAATTCCATAGTCAACTCTTCCATGAGGCTAATTTCCTATGCAGCCGATGGAGCGAGCAGAGCCACAGGGACAGGTGTGGCTCTCAGGAGACATGCCTGGATGCGGCTGTGTAATTTTGCAGAACCCTTTCGAGCATCCTTCACCAATACTCCCTTTGATGGCTCCTTTCTCTTTGGGCCTCAGGTGAAAGACACATTGACCAGGTGTGAGCAGGAAGGCAAGACTCTCTCTGCCATGGGATTCCATTTTTCCACCTCTTCCAGACCTTATTCCAAGGGTCAGAAGAGCAGAAAGATGTGGTTCCGAAAATCCCAGGGACCCTCGCCTGACACACGTTGATTTTTCCCTCAGGGGCAGAGGGAGAAACAACAATAACAGATGCCACCCTCATGGCAGAGGGGGACCGCAAAACCAGGGTGACAGAGAAACCTTCTCTGCCAAGTCCTTCCAGCATCCCTGAAGGGTTGCCCAACTGCTCACCTCTGGAGGCAGTCGGGAGAAGACTTTTGCTGTACCCAAAAGCCTGGCAAAATATAACAAGAGCCAGATGGGTACTATCCATTATATCTGGAGGTTACAAAATTCCCTTCCATCAATCCCCCATAGAATCAAAAAAGCCCATCCCAGATGTCCCACCCAATCTAAGGGATCAAGCAATCACAGAAGTTTCAAGACTGCTAGAAAAAAGAGCCATTCAAGACGTCCCCGCAGACCAACTAGGATCCGGAACTTACTCAAGATTCTTTTTATTACCAAAAAAGACAGGGGACTGGAGACCAATACTGGATCTCAGCAGACTGAACAAATCTGTTTAAAAAAGAAAAGTTCTGGATGGTGACACTGTAGTCCATTTTCTCTTTTCTGGGTCAGGACAATTGGATGTGCTTGATAGATCTTCAGGACGTGCACTACCATATCAAGAAGGACAGACACTCCAGGAGATTTCTTCGCTTCCAGGTAGAGGCCAGTCATTACCAGTTCAGAGCTCTGCCCTTTGGTGTAACCTCAGCCCCCAGGGTGTTCAAGTGTATGGCAGTAGTCATAGCTCACCTGAGGTGTCAGGGATTCCAGGTGTTTCCCTATCTAGACGACTGGCTCCTGAATGCTACCACCAGGCATCAACTCTTAGAGGCACGGGATTATACAATCACATCATGCACTCAACTAGACATTACAGTAAATTTCAAAAAATCTGCCTTGTTGCCTTGTCAGTCTATCACATACATAGGAGCAGAATTAAACAAAAGAAATGTTTGCAAGATTACCACAGGAAAGAGTTTCCACTAGTCATCAACAAGTGTTAATTCTAATGCAGAGCAAAAGGATTCAAGTCAGATATGTCCTCCAAGCTCTAGGCTCCATGGCAGCTGCCATTCTTTTTGTCCCATTAGCGCGTTTCCACATGCAAATCCCTCAGTGGCTTCTTTTCACGCAGTTGTCTTTCCAGGAACTACCCATGTCTCACATGATCCTGATCACAGAAACATGCAAAAGGCACCTTTCTTGGTGGATGGTCTCCCCACTAGTAATTCAGGGCAGACCTTTCATACACCCCCCTCCGGTAGCCACAGTGACCACGGATGCCTCCCGGATCGGGTGGGGGGAATTTATCTAGGCAGGACAGTCCAAGGCACTTAGCAACCTCACGAGTACCATCTGCATATCAGTGTCCTAGAAATGACAGTGGTGCTCCTAGCATTGCAAGCCCTTCAAGACTTTCTTCTTTCCGGGACCATTGCAATCCAAATGGACAACATGTCAGTGGTGTGGTACATCAACAAACAAGGCGGGACCAGGTCTTACCCCTTGTGTCGAGAAGCACTCAGACTGTGGCAATGGGCGATTTCCTCCCAACGTTTTCTGATAGCAATGCACATCCCTGGGAAATCCAACGTCATAGCGGACAGGCTCAGCAGAGCTATCCTCATGCCTCACGAGTGGTCTCTGAATCAGGAAGTTGCGGATCTTATCTTCCTCAAATGGGGATAGCCTTGCTGCGACCTATTTGCCACTCCTCTCAACAACAAATGCAGCAGCTACTTCTCCCTACTTCCTCTTCCAGGTCATATACCCAGAGATGCTCTAGTCCATGATTGGCCTCAGGGACTCCTTTATGCTTTTCCCCCTTTTCCCCTAATACCAAGACTCATACAGAAAGCAAAATCGTTGGGTTGCAAAATGATCCTCATTACCCCATATTGGCCTCGACAGATATGGTTCCTGTTCCTGCACCTCCACCTTCTGGCTCAACTGTGGATTCTGGACCCAGTTCCAGGTCTTCTGATTCATCAATCAGGTGGGTTGCACTAATCCCTTCAAACTCTCCAGCTCACAGCTTGGTTACTCCACTTCCAACCTTAGCCATACTTTCCAATATTTCCCCAGCAGTACGTGATATTATTGTTTCCTCACATAAGTCTACTACGAGGAAAACGTATGGTAGTAAATGGAAACGGTTTTCTTACTGGGCAGAATCTAGAAATTTGCATCCTTTCTTAGCCCCAGTTCATGAAATTCTTGAATTTCTAGCACAACTCTTTCAGTCTGGTGTGGCTTCCACTACCATTAGAGTACAACTAGCTGCCATTTCTAATTTTCATATCGGTATGTTTAATTCTAGCATAATGTCTCATAAGCTCTGCAAGGCCTTTATGAGAGGAACATCTCTTCTTAGACCCCCAGTTAGAGATCCTCCTCCTCCTTGGGATCTCAGTTTAGTTTTAGCTTCCTTAATTTTGCCTCCCTTTGAACCGGCAGCATCATGTTCCTTAAAATTTCTTTCTTGGAAGACACTTTTTCTGGTTGCTGTCACTTCAGCTAGGCATGTCTCAGAACTTCAAGCACTATGTGTTCGTCCTCCTTACCTGGTGTTTCACAAGGACAGAGTTTCTCTGAGGACCAATCCATCCTTTATTCCTAAAGTCTGCTCAGAGAACAATTTAAATCAATCCATAGATCTCCCAGTTTTCTTTCCCAATCACAGCAACAAGGCAGAATACAAGCTCCACTAATTGGATGTGCACAGACGATTGCGTTTTTACCTTCATAGAACTAAGGAACTAAGAAAGTTAGACTAGTTATTTATTTCTTATGCTTTCAACAAACAAGGCCTACCAGTTTCTAAGGTGACCTTATCCAGATGGTTATCTGATACTATTGCCTTTATTTATCAGTTAGGAAATAAAGAGCTACCAGCTAAACCAAAAGGTTATTCTACTAGAGCATTAGCCACCTCTGTAGTCTTTCAGTCTAGGTTTCCCATAGACTCAATCTGTGCAGCTGCCACTTGGGCAAACCCTCACACTTCTATCTCTCATTACAAGGTGGATATGGTCTCCTGGAGCAGAGCTTCCTTTGGTTCTACTGTTCTGAAGAGTCTGTTCCAATGAGCCATCTGAGATTTTAGGTGCTAGGGACGCTGTCCCAAACAGCAAGAATGAAGGCAAGATGGACAACTTAACATAAAGAAGTTAGTTATGTACCTACCATAACGTTCCATGTTAGTTGTCTTCATCCCGCCTTCCTTCTTGCATCCCTCCCTCCTTCTCCCTTCCTAGAGGATTGAGAGGAGTTCCTTTTTTGTTTTCACTGGCTGAGTATCTTTTATTATTTCACATGCCAGGTAATTTATGACTCTTTCCTTGTTTAGGTGTATTGGACAACCACTTTTAGGTAACTGGTTACTCTTCTTATGTCTAGTGTGCGCTATCACAAAAGAGATCTGGGTAGCTGATGCTGGGCATTCTGGGATAAGGGGTAGCCTCGAGCTATAGAAGATGGCTGAGTCAGAGCCGAGAATCGGCTCTGAACCCAAACAGCAAGAAGGAAGGCGAGATGAAGACAATTAACATGGAACGTTATGGTAGGTACATAACTTCTTTTTTTGTGAAATACAGGGGTCAACCAAAAACTTATTATTTTTGTGGAAAAAATGATCATTTAATCAATGAATGTGATAAAAACATGTTATTTATGTAGTAAAACAGGGCATAATGCAAAAAGTGTGATTTTAAAGTGCAAAAAATGTGGCAATACTGGTCATTCTTGGCTAGAATGTGAAATGAATGTGCAAGAAAATGAAGTTATACAGGATAAAGAGATAGTAGAATGTGTTGTACAAGAAAATGTACAAAAAGATGTGACTGATAGAGGTTATAAATGAAGTTAAAGAAAGTAACAAGGAAAAAGAAACAGATGAGACAAGTGAGGAAGAAATAACAAGAATTCAGTAGGGAAAAGAGTTAAAGAAGGGATAAACATTTTATCATACTAACTGTTCTTAAAAATTGAAAATATTAGCTTTAAATGTGAACAGTATAAAAAATCTTAAAAAGAGAATAGGTATATTACAGCAATAGATGCACATATTATTTTTTAGAAGATATCAGATTATTAACGGAGGAATAAAGAACACAAAGTGAAAAACTTTGGAATGGTATGGTAGTTTGGAACATGGGTAAAGAAACATGCTCAGGCATATGTATATTATGTCAAGAAAGCATTAAAATATTACATGTAACCATAGTAGAACTAGGCCGAACTATGGTAATAGACGTGAGATGGAAAAATGTGTATAGAATTATAGCTTTATATGCATATGTAACAAAAAAAGAGAGACATGACGTTTAAAAATATTCTTGAATATGTTTGTGTAAATATAGATATTATAGTGGTGGGTGATTTTAATTGTAATTTAAGGAAAAATAACAGCAATTGTGATGTTAAAATGGCTAAAAAAATTGAGAAGTGGAAAGTTAAGTGTATAGGAGAATAACCACTGGACCTATAAAAGGAATGAAATTAGGACAGAAATTGATTATTTTATAATATCTGATAGTTTAAAAAATATAAAAAAAGGAATTAAGTATGCTGGGTTTTCAGATCATGTGGCAGTATGGGTTAAAGTACAGGGAAATTAATATATAAGGATAGGAAAATAAATATAAATAAAGAGAATTAATGAAAATGACTTAGATTTAGAAGATAACAAAGAATTTGTGGAATTATGGAAAAATCATACGACTATGAGGGAGTTTTATGAGAATTGGACTGCTTGGTGGCTTAATTTTAAAGAAAAATATAAAAAAGTATTTTTATGATGTATAAGGAAGAAAAGAGAAAGAGAGATATAAGATATTAAGTCAAGAAACATTTAGAGACTTGTTAGAGAAGAAAAATTCCTTTATGAAAAAGAAAGTGAAATATATACAATGAATCAAATTAAGATTAACGTTATATAAGCAAAAATATTGTTTACAAGGAAGAAAAGAAGCAGTAGCACAATAGTTTGAGTAAAATAATAGACAGAAAAATAAGAGAATTAAAAACAAGGAAGGTAAGCAAATAAGATAGGAAGAAGGAATATATGAAATAATTAAAGAATATGTATTGGAATTATTTGTTAAGAGAGAAGAAAACATAGAAAAACTTTATAAAGGTGAAAAATTAAATAAGGAAAATAATGAGTATTTGGAACAAAAAATAACCATGAAAGAATTGAATGAAATTCTAAAAGATATTAGCATGAATTCTGCAAAAGCACTGGGTGGAATTGAATATGGTATGTATAAAGAAATGAAAGAGTGGCAAAAAATAATTTTATAGAAGTTATGAATGAATGGTTAGAAACTGGAATTACAGAGAAAGAGATATGTACAGGAGTTATAAAATGTATATTTAAAAAAAGGGGATAAAAAATTGGAGACCTATAACATTCAATAATACAGATTACATAACATTTTTATGAGAATAATAACAAAAAGGTTACAGAAAAAAATGGATAGAATATATGACCAAAATATATTTGGAAGAAAAGAAAAAGGATGTCAAGAATTATTATGGATAATAAGAGAAATAATTGATGATATAAATAAAAATGTAAAAGCGAAGGTTACGATAGGGAATATAAGTAAAGCTTATGATAATATTCAATATAAATAATTTTGGGGAATTGTGCAGGCATATAATGTAAGCAAAAAAAGATTACAAGTAATAAAACTTGTTTATGAAAGGAACTATGTGAAACTAAATGTAAATTGCTGGATTGGGGAGGAAATAAAAATAGAATGTGGAATAAACCAGGGCTGCCCAGCTAGTAATGCAATTTTCTCATTAATTATGAATGTAATAGTGACAGAAATTAATAAAATGTCAAATAGTGGTGGATACAAAATGATGAAGTACAATTGCCAATAATGTATAATTATGCAGATGATATTGTATTAATTGTTAAAAATAAAGTATAAATTTAAAAAAAGTTTAAGTATAAACAAGGAGAAAAGAAATGATTTGGTTTTGAAGGTACGATTGGAGGTGTTGAGTTCATTGAAAATATATAGATATATTAGGAAAAACATTTGGAAGGAATGAATACAGACAACAACCATGAGATAATGCACTCAAAGAAGTAAAGGATATGACTAATTTTTGAAAATCATATAGATTTTCATATAGAAGAAAAGCACATCTTGAACACCATGGTAATAGGAAAAATTGCTTATGTTGCTAACATCTGTATGATTCTTATTAAGTATGAAGATTAATTAATGATGATTATATTCTCTTTTATATGGGGCTCTAGACTGAATCCAGTCAAAACAGGGATTCTGTATATGAAAGAAGAGCAAGGAGGTTGGAGTTTAATAAGCCCAATAATACATACAGCATCTTTAAATTTATATAAGGTATTAAAAGGCATTATGAAGGAAAATAAAAACTTGATAGAAATGATACTATATTATAAATACAAAGAATTGTGGGAAGGAATGGAAGTTAAAAATGAAGTAAAAGCATTGTGAATGAAGAAATAAAAGTTTACCAAAACAAAATTGTGTTATAGAAAATAAAAAAGAATATATGAGAGAAAAATAGAAAGGAATGGTACTCAAGTATTATGAAATCATTTTATCGTATTGATCCATGGAAAGATTTAGAAATAGATAAGAAAAAAGCTATAATGATGATGATATAATAACTATAAAAAGATTTAAGAATGTAATGATTTTTATAGAGATTGTCTGTTAGAAAATTGCTGGTTAAGGCAAATATGCCATACAAAAAAAAAAACAAGATAGAATATGTAATACATGTGGAGTGTTTGAGACTACTGAGCATGTATTTTTGAAATGTAAGAGAGTTAATTTGTGGAAAGGAATATGTAAATGTAATAGGGTGAAACGTTTGTTAAAATTTGAACAAATAAATATGGACATAATAGAATTTGGTTACTATGGTGCACTTAAACAGGAATAAGTGAAAAAAATGGTCAGAATGCTATTTTATGCTTCATGGACTATATGGAATGAGAGATTAAATGAAATTAAATACAATGGAAAATGGACTTTGACAAAGATTTTGGAAAAACTAATGTTTTGGTTGTGGATAAAAGAGTGGGGGGATGCTTAAATTGAAGTTTATAATATATGGAAATTTATAAATAGATGTAAATGTAAATAATATATAATGTATATATTAATAAAAAACATACTCTTTGCAGTAGGGAGGGAAGAGATTGAGTGTTGCACATCACAACTCCCTGTCCTGTCCAGGCACAGAGGCAGCCAGGAGGAACAGGGGTAAATGTGACTGCTTAGAGGCAAGACAACTTGGAAGTTAAATGTATTGAAAATGAAAAAAAATGGTGGAATTGTTACCAGAAATATTTTCAGGCAATGTAGGAGCAGAGAAAATGTTGTCTGCTGATGGTGAGGAGATTGGGAAGGTGATGGAGCTAAGTGTAGTGGTGGGGATAGATTCAGAAGAACATTTTCAAAAAAAAATGAAGTGACAGAAAAGTGTTATTTCAACCTTCCAGTTGGGAGGGTTGCAGGATGAGTATCTGGAGGAGCTAATTAACCAGAGTGAGTCAGAAATTGGAACTGCTGTATCCTGGAGTGACATGGAAAAAATAGAAGAGGGAGAAAAAGAGAAGGAAAAAGAGCTAGAGAAGGTTCCAGAAAAAAGTCCTATGCTCAAATGGTGGAAGACAGAGATGAAGGAAGTAAAGAAAAAATATGATGTTTGGGTGAGCAGTAAAAAAGAAAAAGGCCTGGATAGATATGAGGTATGGGACAATGTTATTGCACATCTGGGAGTAAAAGCTGAAGAGGTAAGAGCTTTCATTTTAATTAGCAAAGACACTTTTTGTGTCTTGTTTCTTTTCTTTTTTTTTTTTTTTTTTTTTTGAAACTGGTCAGGCTTTGGAAACTTTTGGGGGCATGTGAAAAAAAGCAAACTTTCCATGGTCAGAGTATGTTGTGCAAAGCGCTTTCACCCCATGTAACATAGGGCATCATCAGAGTATAGAGATACTCTGATGATGCCCTAGAGTATGTTGTGCAAGCCTTTTTCAAGGCAAAAAAAATGAACAAAAAAGAATCTTGATTCAGTTTAGAACTGAAGTGGGAGCAAAAGAACTGAGAGACTATTTGCTGACAACAAGTAAAGAAGTGGTAGACACTACTAAAGTCTATGATTAATGAGGATTATGGACTTGGGGGGTTTGGAACGTGGAATCATTTTAAAAATGGAAAATGACAATGTGATACACATACCCACTATTATTAATGTGCATGGCAATAGAGGTTTTGTGATGTACACAGGACAACCAAAAACTTATTTTTGTGGAAAAAGTGATCATTTAATTAATGAATGCAACAAAAAGATGTTATTTATGTGGTCAGACAGGTCATAATGCGAAGAAATGTGAAGTGAAATGTAAGAAATTTGGTAATACAGGACATTCATGGTTAGAATATGAGGTAGAAATACAAGAAAAAGAAAATGGAAATGAAATTATACAAGAAAAGGTTAGAAAAGAATGCTATACAAAGACACACAACACGACAAAAAAAAATCATGAAATGGAATTTAAATGGAAAACAAAATTCACAGTGGCATATAGTAAAAGGCAAGAAAAATTCAATAGGAAACAGAGTTAGGGAAAGAAAAAGAAAATGTAAAAAATATGGCAAGACAGAATAAGAAAGGTAAGGGATAACATTATTCTAATAACTGTTCTATAAAGAAAATATTAGCTTTGAATGTGAACAGTATGAAGAATATTAAGAGAAGAATTAGTATTTTACAAAGGTGTGCTGTAGTAGATGCTCAAGTAATAGTGTTAGAAGATATTAGAATGTTAACAGAAGAAGAAGGGTTGCAAACAGAAAAACTGGAATAGTATTGTTATTTGGAATATAGGCAAAGAAGCATGTTCAGTTATATGTATACTATGCCAAGAAAATATAAAAATATTAGATATCACAATAGTAGAACTGGGGCGAATAACATTAGTAGATGTAAGATGGACAATATGTATCTGATGTCAATCTTCATTCATTCTTGACTGATGGGTTTGGTTCTGACCAATCAGAATCGACTTGGCTGTTATACATAGTATGTGCCATCCAAAAACTCTTGGGTCAAGGCTCTACCCACAATACCTAGCTCTCCATTACCTCAGATCTTGTTTGCCACTTAGAAAATTGGACACAGCAGCCGATGCTCTCAGCTAAGTGCTTTAAATTTTTTCTTTCTAAATCTTTTTTATTAGAATTATTTGCTAGTTTTGTGACATTGTTAAATGAGTGACTGTGTTTCTGACAATTCTACCCACTCCTTTTACCTTTCAGTAACTTTCTTTACCATCGCTGGTATCAGGCCTCCTCCCTTCTTCTATTACATTGGTAATCTTTTATACCATTGTTGGTATACTCTTTTTTTCTTCTTTTCCCCTTTCTCCCTTTACCCATTTGGGTATTTTCTTATACCATTGTTGATATATTTAAAAAAAAAATATTCCTTTCCTGTCCTTCCACTCTGTTTTGTGTGTGTGTGTGTGTGTGTGTGTGTGTGTGTGTGTGTGTGTGTGTGTGTGTGTGTGTGTGTGTGTGTGTTCATGTATATATTAGTGACAAACTAACCTTTTCAATATGGCAGAGAAACAAAAGGGGATATCTGGATTTAAGCAGTGTCAAGACTGTGGCAGAAAGGCACTCAGTTATGATGGGCATCTTTCCTGTGTGTATTGTTTGAGTGCCCTTCACTTGGACTTGACGGGTAGTGTTTGTCAGGTCTTTAGCATCCAGACTTTAGCTGAAAGGTGCAACAAACCTATTTTGAAAGGCTTATTAAAATGTTCCTTTACTGAAGCCCTTTGTAAGTTGGAGACTTCAAAATCTCCTAAACCTGAAGCAATGAAAAGAAACAACTGTATGTCGAACTCCCCTGTGGCACATGAATCTAAGTCACAAAAAACGCAGGTTCCGACGGTTTCTTTGGAACCTAAAGCCAAGGTACCGAACTTGACAATAACTTCACCTAAAGTTCTCATCAGTGCTGATAGTCATTGAACTGGGTCAGACAAAATCTCTTTGACACCGACCACTACTTCAGCACAGACAATAGTTTCTGTTCAACCTGCATTGTCATCTCATTTGGTTCTACAATCCCCATTCATGCATCAACTTATAGTGCTGAAAGTTGATTTATAAGTTATTCCCAGGACTAGATATTCCCCTTCAGTGGACCCCTTTGTGGGTCAACAACTAAGCCCATTTGTAGATAGGCCTGAGTCCCCTTCGAGAATGTCAATCTGTTGCTCCAGGAGTCTATCAGAACTGGATGTGGTCAGATTAGTGGATCAGCTTTTAGCAGCCATCAGCCTCCCTGCACCCTCACAAACCTCTCTCCACCAGTTTATCCTCCTTCAACCTTGGTTCAGGTTTTGGATCCCCCACTTCGATGCTCCCAGTGCCAGTTACCTCTGTGCTAATGGTGGATCTTACCTCAATATTGGAATCGACTCTGTGGTCTTTGGCTCCTTCAGATCCATTGCACATCCGGGACCATGGTTTGGCTGTTGGCTCAGAGAACCTTGGACCAGTTCCAGTTATTTCCTCTGTGCCATCTACAGCTCTAGGGGCCATGGCAGTTTCGAGCCCTCCCTCGTCATCTTCTCTGGATGGTGGCTTGTCGGAGCAGGGTGTGACCCTGGTTCTGAGGTTGTCTTTCACGGTTTTGGGCTCCCGTTCCTCTTTGGGTGGGCCTGTCTTCCATATTATGGAGAGAGCTTTGGCCTCAGCAGGCTCCCAGCTGGTTTCATCCTCGTTGGAGTGCCATATTTTCATTTCCTCTGGTTTGTAGCTGTCACAATCTGCTACGTCAGGACAGTGGACATAAGAACTGCAAGACACCCCGATTCAAGGTCCCCCCTCTTTAGAGTCCTCATCAGAACCTCCCCCTGAGGAGTCACCCCATAAGAGTATGTGCAAGAGGAAGAACCTGGATTCTCCTGAAGAATCTTTTACTGAAGACGTAGATTATGACGGAGGGGAAGGGTCCCCACAGTCACCCCTGAACATGTCTCCTTTGGAAACATCCTGGAAATATTAAAGCAGAGGGGTGATTGGAAGCCCTCAAACCCAAACTCTGAGGAGTCTATGATGCCCTTCTATTCTCATGTTGCAGTATTCTTACTGTGGGATCCTCTGGTTCAGGCGACCTGAACATCGGCTCTTATACAAAAGCTGAAGCCTGGTTGCTGGTAGTATGTGGGATGTCACACGGAGGGCCATAAAACAGTGCCTTAAATGTGATGTCTGCACACACAGACCTCAGAACTTTTCTGCTGAATTCAAATGTCAGATTGATTGCTTCGCTCTACTTCTTCAAGATATTTTAAGTTAAATACCTCGTTGGGGAAACTTTATTATTGTCTTTGCTTAGGTTGTTGCCTGTTTCCTTAGCTGATGTCTGCTAGGAAGGGGAAATGTAGATGTGGACATCAAATTCCACAGAAAGACTCCCATGAACTTTGCTTGTTCTGTTAAAGCTGGGAACATGACCATACCTCCTTTACCATCTGCCAGTCGTTTGTTCCCAAAACTCTCAGAAGTCGTCTGGCTGCCCTCAAGTTATACCTAGAGAACCAGAGGTTAAAAAGGCTAGCTTTATGAATGGATCCAGAATTGGCCGCCCAGGTGGAACTGCCACAAAAGAAGGCCAAAGTTTCTAGGCCTACCACTTCTGCCCCTCCGTTGTCGGATGCCCCTGTCAACCACCGATATAGGGGTTGAGGGACGTCTGCTAGAACAGGAGCCTTCAGCGACTGCACTTGAGGAAGCCGCTTTTGAAGTACCAGTAGGCACGTCGTTGGAGGCTATTCTGATGTCAGCTACTGCCGAGGTCGAGGGGGAACCAGACTGCACCATACAACCATCCACAATCCAGGATTCTGAATCCTCGCGCATAGGCCAGATTCTTGAAACTAGACCCTCAACTTCTACCAAATCAACTCCTTTAAAAAAGAAACAAAAGATTAAGCATTTGTCTGCTCCTTCTGAGAAGTAACCTGACTAGCAGTTCTTTTCACAGTCCTTGCTGCAGGCCTTCATAGCCCTTAGGTCTTCAGTTTCCACAGCATCCACATTGCCTGTGCTAAGCCCCAGGCCAGCCTCAGTGACCTCTATCTCTTCTACCTTCTCCAAGGAGGAAGAAGCCTCCTCCACTGATGATGAGTAAGTTACTTACTCCTCACATATAGCTTCTCCCTTGGACTACTACTCCCCAGATGAGGATTTCATTGAGGGAGACCCCCCCCCAGAGGATATTACATTTGGATAACTATTGCTAAATGAGGGAATACTTTAAATGGGACACAGCTCAGATGACTGAAATTCAAAAAAAGGTATTTTGAGCTGCTCCATGTAGAATCACCCTACCCATCAGCCATTCCCCCAGTGATTCCTGCATACCTAGATACATTTGCATCAACCTCAAAGAATCCTGATTCACAACCTCCTGTTCCCAAGAGACCTGACCATTTTTATAAGGTCCCCGATGAGCACAAATTTTTTGTAAAGCCCCCCTTTGGTGGATGATGCAGTTGTAGCAGTGGCCCCTCACAAGCAGTCCAGACTCATCCCTTCCTCATCACTCTTGCCTTCAGACAAAGATAGCAAGGTAATGGACAGGCTGGGGAAGAAGATGTAGACCTCTTCCACTCTAGCATTTATGGCAATTAATTACCAGACCCACATGTCAAATGTGCCCTAGATTTGGTATTACAGGCTTCATCCCTACTGCCTTCATTACCTGACTCACCAAACAAGACACAAATAACATCTAAGCTGTCCCTGGCTTCTCAGGTAGCCAGACACTCAATAAAGTGCAGTTATGATGCAGCAAATGCCTCTGCAAGATCTGCAGCATCAGCTTCTGTCTTACACAGATATTCATGGCTTAGACTGCAGTCCTTGTCTGAAGACTTTAAAACAAAAATTTTGGATTCACCCCTGGGTAATAAACTTCTGTTTGACCAACAGTCTGCTGACCTGTTTAAAAGCCTTCAGGAGAAGAGTAAGGAACTCCAGGACCTGAAATACTGGTCTCTCCAGTACCAAGATTTTATAGGAACTACCCTGCAAAACCTCCTTTGTCAGGAGAGCCCCCACCCCAGCCACCTGCTCAACCTTCAGACATAGAAAAGGTTCCAGGAAACCAGCCACCTCTCAGACCCCCAACAGAGACAGTCCTTTCAGGACAGGAATAATAATGCATGACTGCCTCAACCACCTTCCCCTCTCATTCCACCTGTCTTGCTGTCTTCCCCTCTGGAAAGAAGTCACTTCAGACTACTGGGACCTGGCAATAGTGGAAAAATAATTCTTATTGTCTTGGGAGGAAAACCCCATTTCACTAGGCATCCCTTCCCCCCAAGAACCAACTACACTTAATCCCACAGGATATGCAGGACCTTCTTGTTCAGGGAACCATAGAACCCATTCCACCAGGCCAAGAAGGAAATGTATTTTACTCCAGGTTCTTCCTGGTACCAAAAAAAGGATGGCCCTGGGAGGACCATCCTGGATTTATCCTTCCTAAACCCCTTTCTGACGGTCCCTTCCTTCAGAATGCTATCCCTTCAAAACCTCCTTCCACTATTGCCACCCAAAACTTTCATGGCCACTTTAATCTTGAAAGAGGCTTACCTCCACACCCTATTCACCCAAACCACAAGAAGTACCTACACTTTATACTGGATCCTGTTCACACTTTCAATTTACTCCCTTGTCTTTTGGCTTATCCACCGCACCAAGAGTCTTTACAAAGTGCCTAGCTCCAGCCATAGCTTACTGCAGGACCAAGGGCATTCAAATCTACTCCTACCTAGATGACATTCTCATCCTTGCAGAAGGGGAAGACACACTCAGAAATCATCTCTCCTTCTCCATGTCACTACTGCAGAGGTTAGGATTCACACTCACCCTCACAAAATCATCCCTCTCCCCAACACAGGACAAAACCTTCCTGGGTTGCAGAATAAGGACCAACCTGGTGAAAGCCTTTCTCCAGCAGGACAAGGTAACCTCCCTGGTCAGCCACTTCCAGGATCTTCTCCTAATCAACCATCTGCCAGCCAGTCAATTCATGAGCCTCCTAGGCCTAATGGCAGCCACCAACCCCATGCTGCCACTAGACAGGTTACACACGAGGAAGTTACAGTGGTACCTGAAGAATGTGTGGTCTCAACACAGCCACCCACTGGATTTTCAGATATCCTTCCTTCCATGCCTAAAGACAGAATTGAAGTGGTGGATTCAGCAGGTACAACTAAACCTAGGCCTACCCCTGCAGCCAAGCTCACCAACCCAACTAATGCATGCAGATGCCTTAGATGTAGGCTGGGGAGCAACCATGAATGGCCTCAAAGTACAAGCCCTATGAGAGCCATCCCTCCAGAAAAAAAGCACATCAACGTAAGGGAGATGACTGCAGTCCACCTTGCCCTCAAGCCTTTCTCCATCTCATACAGCCAGGCCCCTTACAAATCTTCACAGACAATACCATTGTAATGTTGTACATCAACAAACAGGGTGACCAGGTCTTACCTGCTCTGCAGGCTAGTGATGTAAGCTTGGGAGTTAGCCTCTCGGGACAAGATTTCACTACAGGCAGGTCTACATCCCATCCCAGGACAATCATCAGGCAGATGCTCTCAGCAGATCATTCTATCTGCATCATGAGTTGATGTTGCACAGAGATGTATTCCTAGGCATTGTCCACCAATGGGACACACATCAAGTAGATTTATTTGCCTCCTTCCAGAACAGACAACTGAAAACTTTCTGTGCTAAGGATCCCTCTCCACTAGCTTGGAGAGTGGACACCTTCACCATCTCAAGGAAGGGACTGTTTCTGTATGTTTTCCCTCCCTTCCCTCTTATTCAGAAAGTCCTCCTAAAAATCAGGAGGGACAAGCCAAAAATCTTGCTGGTGACCCCCTATTGGCCAAGGCAGCATTGGTTCCCCCTACTTGAATCTCTTGCCAGGGGCAATTACCACAAGTTGCCTCATAAGGTGGACCTACACACACAACAGAAGGGGGTCTCTCATTCCCCCACACCTGGAGATGCTTTGCTTAACTCTCTGGGTAATAAACTATTAATTCCGTTAAGACACCAATACACTGAGGACATGCTATCTATCCTGCAGAAGGCCAGGAAACCCAGCACCAGGAGATCCTACATTGCCAAATGGGAAAGGTTCTCCAAATGGTGTCCCCAACGGCATAGGGACCCCTTTCAAGTGGATGTTCCCCTAGTCTTAACATATCTGTGTGAGCTCATAAAATCCTGTCATATTCATTAGTGAAGATGCACTTACCTATCTCTGCCTGCTTACCTCTGGAACCCCCTCTTCTCTCCAGATTAGGTGTTAAACTATTCCTAAAAGGGGTCCTAGACATTAGGCCACCAAAGAAGCCTATCCTGCAACCTTGGGACCTAAATTATGTCCTGGAAAATCTTACACTTGCCCCATTCGAGCCAGCCAGCTTGGCCTTCTTACACATATGCACATGGAAAACAGTCCTACTGCTAGCTCTTACCTCAGCCAGAAGGATTTCAGAATTACAGGTGCTTATGGCATCTCCACCCTACACTATCTTCCACAAGGATAGGGTCACCCTGTGCACCAACCCCCCTCCTCCATGCCCAAAGTGGTCAATGAACTATCACTAAATTACTCCATTCATTTACTCACCTTCTTTCCATTTACTAAAAAGGACAGTGAGCTAATGCTACACTCCCTTGATGTCCAGAGACAACTAAGATTTTATTTGGAGAAAACTAAGACCATCAAAAAGTCTAATCAGCTCTTCTGTCCTTCCATCCTAGGGCCCTGGGCAAGGCAGCATCCAAGCAAATTATCTCTTGCTGGATAAGGAAAGCTATCTGTTTCTGCTATTCCTACCATGGGAAACAATTACTTCATGAGATCAAAGCACACTACAAGAGCTGTAACTTCTTCTGGGGCCTTCCTCAAGGGCTTTGACACAACTTCCATTCTTGAGATAGCCACCTGGTCCTCTCTGCATGCATTCTCCAAACATTACAAACTGTACCATATTGCCAGAGCAGGATTTGCAAGGGCAATCATAGATTCATAGGTAGGTACTAGGCTGTCAGCCCAAGGGCCTATGTAAGCCTAGCCAACAAAGTTCCCTGGCTTTCATCACCCAAGAAAGTTATTTTCCTGTGCCGCTGTCAAGCAGAGCCACAGAAGTGATTCCCGGGGTGAATTTCCTATTTCCTCATCCACTCATCAAGATTTGTCTTGAAGACTACTAATGAAGAACTCTGATTGACATAAGTAGCTTGTTCCAGAGTATGGAAAGTCTCTGGTACAGGACTCTATCCCTCCAGCATATTCTGTTCATTGTGGTGGCAAGGTTTAGGTCCCTAGAGCATGCATCTCAGAGGGATTGGGATTTCTTTAGTTGTAGCATGTCCAACAGCTCTGCGTTTGACATAGCTTTGTATTTTAGGCAGAGATCACCTCGGAGTAGGTGATATACTATGGTGTAAAGCTGGAGTTTTTTGAGACGATCAGCATAGGGCATCTGTTTGAGTCCTGTAATCCTTTTTGTGAGGTACTTCTACAACCTTTCCAGCTGTTGCAGATGTCTTGTGAGGTGCATTCCAAAAGGGGAATTGTATTCAATAATGGGTCTAATGAGATCCGAGTAGAGGGAAACAATGACCTCTTTTTTCCTGGGTGAGAACCCTTTCATGATGAGGTGTGCCACATTAGAAGGATTTCTTAACTACTGTGGAAATGTGATTATCAAAAGAGAGACTACTGTCCACATGAGTCCCAAGGTCTCTTATCTTACCTTCGGCATTAGGTGGACTGCTGCCCATGTGGTAGTTAATGGGTACAAAGTTTTTGCCAAAGGGGATGACAGTGCACTTTTTGGCATTGAGCTTGAGGCCATGGCTCTGACACCAGGCATCTGTCTCAGTGAGGCCCTCCTGTAGGATGTCTACATCATTTGGGTCTTGACTATGGCACCTAATTTGCAGTCATCTGCGAACTTTGTCAGCCAGAGGCTCTCTGTATTAGCCCATACTTAGAGAAGTAGATACCAAACAGGAGAGGATCCAAGACTGAACCCTGTGGTACTCCACTTGTCACTGGTTTGAAGTCAGAATTGGAGTCTGCAACTTTTACAGTGTGGGTTCTGTCAGTAAGCCAGTTGGCAACCCATCTTGTGATGTATGGATTTATACCCAGTTTAGTGAGTTTATCTATAATACCAGAATGGGGGATGGTGTTGAAAGCCTTGGTGAGGTCAAGATAGGCTGTGTGAACTGCCTTACCCTTGTCTACGGCTTTGGTGACTGTTTCAAAGAAGTCAATCAGGTTCAGGAGGCATAATCTGCCTTTCACAAACCTGAACTGGGTGGGGTCCAGAGTTTGGAGGTTATCAATGTCTTTGTTTATGAGTTCCATGATGATACGTTCCATGGCCTTAAAGACCAGGCTCATTAAGCTAATAGGGCGATAGTTCCCAGGGTCTGTGGTGGCTCCCCCTTTGTGGAGTGGTATAACTGTTGCTGTGCCTGATGTGAGGCTATGATTGAACATGGTGCTTAGGTGGGGGGTGGGCAGTTTGTTCTGAAGTTCATGTAGAACACAGCCTGGGATGTTGTCTGGTCCCATGTATGCTGTGTTCTTGGCTTTGGAGAGTACGGTTTTTACCTGCGTAGTTGTGATTGCAGGGGCTCTGCATTCTTCTGGTATGGATATGGGCCCTTTAGGGGGTGAGAAGGGGGTAAAGTTAGTACTGAACCTATCAGCTAGGATGTTGGCAATATCAGTTGGTTCTGTAATTTTTGTACCATTGTGCTGTAACTCAGAGCAGATCTGGGTGTTGCCATTGAGATTCTTGACATAGCTATAGAATGATTTGTGGTTGTCCTTAGAATCTGTGGCAATCTTATTTTCATAGCTAGCTTTGGAGGGATCTCAGCTTCTTACTGAGGCTGACCAGGGAGCTCCTCCACTCATGGGTTTTTACTCTCTTTTGCAACAGTTTCTTCCTTCTGTTGTAGAGTTTGTTTATAGCAGGAGACCACCAGATTGGCTTCCTTTTTTGGAGGATAGCGTCTTGGTTCTGTTAAGGATAGCATGATCCATGCACTCATGTAGGTGCTTATAGAGTGCATTTCTGTAGGATTCGGCAGTCATAACTGTCTTGTTCATCTGCATGGGTGTCGTGAAGTTTGCCACTTCTATCTTAAGAAGCATGAAGCTGGCTTTGGAGAAAATTTTTACAGTGGTTTCCTTAATGGGAAGTGGGGGCAGAATGTGGATATCTATGGTGATTAGCTTATGGTTGGATCTGACCAACGAGGAGTTGACTTCAGGTGTGAAACACTGGTCACTCATGTTGGTAATGATTAGGTCAAGGATATTGTTGCCTCTGGTGGGGGTGTAGATAAGTTGATCCAGGGCATCGGAGTTTATGAATTCCAGAAAGCGTTGAGCGAAGGAGTTGGTACACGAGTAGTTTTCCCAGTTAATAGTGGGGTGGTTGAAATCGCCCATTATTAGGGTGTTTGGTTGAACCCTAATATTTTCCAGTATATCAAGAAAATCCTGGGCCATGGTGGGGGATCTGTAGCAAGCTACAATTTGGATTACAGTTTTTCCCAGAGTTAGTTGCACTTGGATAATTTCGGATGCGTTACGTTGGGCAACTAGCCTGGAGGTGTGGATATCCTTAATGAATATGGACACACCTCCTACTTTTGTGTTCCAGTAAAGGTTAGATGGCTGAAAGGTATGGTATGAGTTATAGCCTGGTAATGTAAGGGTGCTCTCTGGAGCCTTGAACCAGATTTTAGCCACTGAACAGATATCGATGTTCTCCATTTTAAGGAGTGCCTCGAGTGAGTGCATTTTGAGGTTTAGACTTCTAGTGTTTAGTAGTAGTACCCTCAGTTTTTGCTTGTCTGTACCTGTTATGGTAGTGGGTTTGTCATTTGAACCTTGCCTAAAAAAGGGACTATAGGGGTGGCAAGAGCCTTAGCCAGTGTCCGGAATCCCAGGGGAGGCAGGTGTAGGCCATCTCTGGTCCCAGGTAGACAGATACTGGCTCCCCTTAGAATGACACCAGAAGCTTAGCCAATTGTTGAAGTCATTCATTTTGTCTTTGTACTGCAGTATCATTCTGGCTGAAGGTAGGATACTGCTCAGGGTTAGGATCATACCTGCCTGGATTACAAGATCAGAGAGCTCTTCCATGTCTCTCTTCATTTAGTCCAGGGAGGTATGTCTCAGGCTGTTCACACCAACATAGATAATGACTGAGTCATATTTGTACTACTTGTGGAGTGACCTGAGTGCGTGGGTTATGTGGTGGATCCTGGCACTTGACAGGCAGCTAACAGGAACTTTCTCCTTGTGTATTCCAGTGAGTGGAACATCAGTGTGCCCAACTATAGTCACCTATGACTAATGTGTTGGGTACTTTATTTTGCCTTATGGACTGTGGTTGAGTGGCACAGAGAGTCTGTGGGTTGTATGTCTTTTGGGTTGTGTTGAGGGGCAGAGGTTGCTTGCGTTTCTGCTTTTGAGGTCTCTGTTGCTTGGCCATATTATTATTGAAAGCCTTTGTGAATGTTTTTGTGTTTCTATGTGTGGGTTTTGGTTTTGTAGGTTTAGTGGGAATATGTGATGAGTGTGGTGTGGTGCAAGTGTTTACCTTCTCCTCTTGACTGACAAGTTCAGTCTTGTTTTGAGAGAGCTTTGCCTCTAGTTTAGCTAGATAAATACATCTCTCACAGGTTGTAGTATTGGGTGTTAGGAGGAGAGGGTTGTCAGTGTACATGAGGCAATTGCTACATTGCCCCAAGATGCCCAGATTCATCAGGTAGAAAGGAGAGAACACCAGGTGCTGTCCCTTGGACATGCCTGGGTAATCACTGTTTTCCTCTAGACAAGTGAGGGAATTAAGTACTAGAGCTGTTTTCCTCTAAGCAACTGAGGAAGATAAGTACAAAAACATGTTATCCACTAGATAATGAGGAAGGTTGACTGCTGTAGTAATTTGTAGCTTTAGTGCTTACAACAGTTCTGAACCAGTGCTGAGCACAAAGAAGCAGATTCAAGTGATAAAATTAAGAATCTGGCTAGTTATAAGGGAAAAACTGAAGAGCAGACTTTATGGCACTGGGAATAGTTTAACCCTAGCTAAGCGGTGCTGAGCGATGAACAAACTTGTGCAAACCTGCGCAAACACTGTTTTTTTAACTCAGAAAGTTAAAAGGGACATAAATCAGCCAATAAGGTTAGTTTCAGAGCTGGAAACCACTCCTCTTGTGACAGATAGGCTGTTCCAATGCTTACCACTCTCACTGATAAGCAGAAAGACCTCTCACTACCACAACAAGGTCTGGACCACTCAGAAACAGACTAAATTCCTGAAACCAGCAGATCTGGGATCTGGACTATTACAGTATAGGAAAGAGTGGGAAATGAGCAGTACAGATAGTATTCTTATTTTATGAAATTAAGCAGTAAAAAACAATTTAAACAGTAATGCTCAGAAAAGGCTGTCACACTTGAGTGTGATGCCTACAGAACTAAATGCAGTTTAAATTTTTAATTTTTAAGTAGATAAATCAAGTGCACACACACACACACACGAAAATGATTTAACAGTAAAATGCAGCAGAAATACAACAGAACTACAGTAAAAATGGCTTTTTAAAGTGAGATAAGCAAAAACAGTTAAGAGAAAGCCAAAAAGTTTAGAATCAGTAAAACGTCTCTCCTTCTCATTTCTTGTGCTTTAGTAGTGTGCAGGATGCCCAAACAGGATCCGTCGAGCTAAAACAAGTGCAAACCCGTACAAGCACAGGTTTTTGACTTAGAAAGTTGAAAGGGATAGAAATCAGCCCAAAACGGCCAATAAGGTTAATTTCAGAGCTGGAAACCACTCCTCTTGCAACAGATACACTGTTCCAATTATTACCACTCTCACTGATAAGCAGAAAGACCTCCCACTACCAGAACAAGGTCTGGACCACTCTGAAACACAGACTAAAGTCCTGAAACCAGCAGATCTGGGATCTGGATGATTCTAGCATAGGAAAGGGTGGGAAACGAGCAGTACGAATAGTATTTTTTTATGAAATTAAGCAGCAAAAAGCAATTTAAACAGTAACAATGCTAATAAAAGGCTGTCACACTTGAGTGTGATGGCTGCGGAACTAAATGCAGTTTAAATTTTTTAATTTTTTGCAGATAAATCAAGTGCACATGTAGTAAAATGATTTAATAGTAAAATGCAACAGAAATACAACAGAATTGCAGTAAAAACAACTTTTTAAAGTGCTATAAGCAAAAACAGTTAAGAGAAAGCCAAAAAGGTACTTGGAATTAGAAGAAAGTCACTCCTTCTCATTTCTGGTGCAGTAGTAGTCTACAGGACACCCAAACAAGATCCACCAAGCTACAACAAGCGCAAACCCGTGCAAGCACGGGTTTTTAACTCAAAGTTGAAAGGGATAGAAATCAGCTGAAAACGGCCAATAAGGTTAATTTCAGAGCTGGAAACCACTCCTCTTGTGACAGATAGCCTGTTCCAATGCTTACCACTCTCACTTATAAGATGAAAGACCTCCCACTACCACAACAAGGTCTGGACCACTCAGAAATACAGACTAAAGTCCTGAAACCAGCAGATCTGGGATCCGGACTATTCTAGCATACGAAAGGGTGGGAAACGAGCAGTACAGATAGTATTTTTTTTTTGTTTTTTTATGAAATTAAGCAGCAAAAAGCAATTTAAACAGTAACAATGCTCAGAAAAGGCTGTTGCACTTGAGTGTGATGCCTACAGAACTAAATGCAGTTTAAATGTTTAACTTTTAAGCAGATACATCGTGCACACACAGTAAAATGATCTAACAGTAACATGCAGCAGAAATACAACAGAACCACAGTAAAAATGGCTTTTTAAAGTGAGATAAGCAAAAACAGTTAAGAGAAAGCCAAAAAGTTACTTAGAATCAGTAAAACGTCTCTCCTTCTCATTTCTTGTGCTTTAGTAGTGTGCAGGATGCCCAAACAGGATCTGTCGAGCTAAAACAAGTGCAAACCCATGCAAGCACAGGTTTTTGACTTAGAAAGTTGAAAGGGATAGAAATCAGCCCAAAATGGCCAATAAGGTTAATTTCAAAGCTGGAAACCACTCCTCTTGCGACAGATACACTGTTCCAATTATTACCACTCTCCCTGATGAGCAGAAAGACTTCCCACTACCAGAACAAGGTCTGGACCACTCTGAAACACAGACTAAAGTCCTGAAACCAGCAGATCCGGATGATTCTAGCATAGGAAAGGGTGGGAAACAAGCAGTACAGATAGTATTTATGTTAACGAAATTAAACAGCAAAAAGCAATTTAAACAGTAACAATGCACAGAAAAGGCTGTCACACTTGAGTGTGACGGCTGCAGAACTAAATGCAGTTTAAATTTTAACTCTTAAGCAGATAAAGCAAGTGCAGACACAGTAAAAAAATTCAACAGTAAAATGCAACAGAAATACAACAGAACCACAGTAAAAATGACTTTTTTAAAGTGTGATAAGCAAAAACAGTTAAGAAAAAGCTGAAAAAGTACTTAGAATCAGCAAAAAGTCTCTCCTTCTCGTTTCTGGCACTGTAGTAGTCTACAGGACAGCTAAACAAAATCCACTGAGCTAAAACAAGCGCAAACCCACACAAACACGGGTTTCTAACTCAGAAAGTTGAAAGGGATAGAAATCAGCCCAAAACGGTCAACGAGGTTAATTTCAGAGCTGGAAACCACTCCTCTTATGACAGATAGGCTGTTCCAATGCTTACCACTCTCACTTATAAGCCGAAAGACCTCCCACTACCACAACAAGGTCTTTACCACCCAGAAACACAGAATAAAGTCCTGAAACCAGCAGATCTGGGATCCGGATTATTCTAGTATAGGAAAGGGTGGGATACGAGCAGTACAGATAGTATTCTTTTTTTTTTTTTTTTTTTTTTTTTTTTTTATGAAACTAAGAAGCAAAAACCAATTTAAACAATGCTCAGAAAAAGGCTGTCACACTTGAGTGTGACACCTACAGAACTAAATGCAGTTTAAATTTTAACTTTTAAGCAGATAAATCAAGTGCACACACAGTAAAACAATTTAACACTAAAATGCAGCAGAAGTACAACAGAAACACAGTAAAAATGACTTTTTAAAGTGCAATAAGCAAAAATAGTTAAGAAAAAGCTGAAAAGGTACTTAGAATCAACAAAAAGTCTCTCCTTCTCATTTCTGGTGCTGTAGTAGTCTACAGGACACCCAAACAAAATCCACTGAGCTAAAACCAGCGAAACCCACACAAACATGGGTTTTTAACTCAGAAAGTTGAAAGGGATAGAAATCAGCCCAAAATGGTCAATGAGGTTAATTTCAGAGCTGGAAACCACTCCTCTTGTGACAGGTAGGCTGTTCCAATGCTTACCATTGTCACTAATAAGCAGAAAGACCTCCCACTACCACAAGAAGGTCTGGACCACTCAGAAGCACAGACTAAAGTCATGAAACTAGCAGATCTGGCATCCAGACTATTCTAGTATAGGAAAGGGCAGAAAACGAGCAGTACAGATAGTATTTTTTTGTTTGTTTTTTTATGAAATTAAGCAGCAAAAAGCTATTTAAACAGTAACAATGCTCTGAAAAGGCTGTTGCACTTGTGTGATGCATATAGAACTAAATACAGTTTAAATTTTTAACTTTAAAGCAGGTAAATCAAGTGCACACACAGTAAAATGATTTAACAGTAAAATGCACCAGAAATACAACAAAACCACAGTAAAAACTGATTTTTAAGGTGAAATAAGCAAAAACAGTTAAGAGAAAGCCAAAAAGGTACTTAGAATCAGCAAAAAGTCTCTCCTCCTCATTTCTGGTGCTGTAGTAGTCTGCAGGACACCAAAACAGGATCTGCCGAGCTAAAACAAGTGCAAACCAGCGGAAACACTGTTTTTTAACTCAGAAAGTTGAAATGGATAGACATCAGCCCAAAATGGCCAATAAGGTTAATTTCAGAGCTGGAAACCACTTCTCTTGCGACAGATAGGCTGTTCCAATGCTTACCACTCTCACTTATAAGCAGAAAGACCTCTGAAAACCACAAGAAGGTCTGGACCACTCAGAAGCACAGACTGAAGTCCTGAAACCAGCAGATCTGGCATCTGGACTATCCTAGTATAGGAAAGGGTGGGAAATGAGCAGTACAGATAGTATTTTTGTTATGAAATTAAGCAGCAAAAAGCAATTTAAACAGTAACAATGCTAATAAAAGGCTGTCACACTTGAGTGTGATGGCTACAGAACTAAATGCAGTTTAAATATTTAACTTTTTTGCAGATAAATCAAGTGCACATGTAGTAAAATGATTTAACAGTAAAATGCAACAGAAATACATCAGGATTGCAGTAAAAACGACTTTAAGTGCTATAAGCAAAAACAGTTAAGAGAAAGCCAGAAAGGTACTTAAAATCAGAAGAAAGTCCCTCCTTCTCATTTCTGGTGCAGTAGTAGTCTACAGGACACCCAAACAAGATCCGCCGAGCTAAAACAAGTGCAAACCCGTACAAGCACGGGTTTTTAACTCAGAAAGTTGAAAGGGATAGAAATCAGCCCAAAACGGCCAATAAGGTTAATTTCAGAGCTGGAAACCACTCCTCTTTTGACAGATAGGCTGTTCCAATGCTTACCACTCTCACTTATAAGACGAAAGACCTCCCACTACCACAAGGTCTGGACCACAAAGAAACACAGACTAAAGTCCTGAAACCAGCAGATATGGGTTTCGGACTATTCTAGTATAGGAAAGGGTGGGAAACGAGCAGTACAGATAGTATTTTTTTTTTTATGAAATTAAGCAGCAAAAAGCAATTTAAACAGTAACAATGCTCAGAAAAGGCTGTTGTACTCGAGTGTGATGCCTGCAGAACTAAATGCAGTTTAAATTTTTAACTTTTAAGCAGATAAGTGCACACAGACTAAAATAATTTAACAGTAAAATGCAGCAGAAATACAACAGAACTACAGTAAAATGGCTTTTTAAAGTGCAATAAGCAAAAACAGTTTAGAGAAAGCTAAAAACAAACAGAATCAGCAAAAAGTCTCTCCTTCTCATTTCTGGTGCTTTAGTAGTCTACAGGATGCCCAAACAGGATCCGCTGAGCTAAAACAAGTGCAAACCCATGCAAACATAGGTTTTTAACTCAGAAAGTTGAAAGAGATAGAAATCAGCCCCAAACAGCCAATTATGTTAATTTCAGAGCTGGAAACCACTCCTCCTGCGACAGATAGGCTGTTCCAATGCTTACCACTCTCACTGATAAGCAGAAAGACCTCACACTACCACAACAAGGTCTGGACCACTCAGAAACACAGACTAAAGTCCTGGGATCTGGACTATTCTAGTATAGGAAAGGGCAGGAAACAAGCAGTACAGATAGTATTTTTTTTTTTAATGAAATTAAGCAGCAAAAAGCAATTTAAACAGTAACAATGCTCAGAAAAGGCTGTTGCACTTGAGTGTGATGCCTACAGAACTAAATGCAGTTTAAATTTTTAACTTTTAAGTAGATAAATCAAGTGCACACACACACACACACACACACACACACACACACACACACACACACACACACACACACAGTAAAATGATTTAACAGTAAAATGCCGCAGAAATACAACAGAACCATAGTAGAAACAGCTTTTAAAAAGTGCAATAAGCAAAAACAGTTAAGAGAAAGCCAAAAAGGTACTTAGAATCAGAAAAAAGTCTCTCCTCCTCATTTTTGGTCCCTGCAAGGATTCCTAGAATCTGCTACCTCCTCCTCCACCTTTCCTCCTTCTTAAGCTGTGGTACTCTCCACAGTAAGAATACTGCAACATGAGAATAGAAGGACATAGAATAGTTGTGTAAAGTCTTACCATAACCATAAATGTCCTTTTCTTCCATGTTGCAGTGTTCCTTCCCTCCCACCCATCCCCCCCTCATTGCATTCACCTGTCTGGAGGCATCATTGAGCACCACCTAGACTATGGTCAGACTAGGCAGTTAGGTACTTTTCACCTGTCTAGAAGACATCATTGGCACTACCTAGACTACTGTCTGACTAGGCAGTCAGTTCTGAGTTTTGTGTGTGCAGACATCACATTTAAAGCCCCTAGTTTATGACCCTGCATGCGACGTCCCATGCACTAGCAGTAACCAGTCTTGAGCTTTTGTATAGGAGCCGACGTTCGAGTCGCCCGAGGCTGGAGGATTCCACAGTAAGAATACTGCAACATGGAAGAGAAGGACATCTATGGTTATGGTAAGATTTTATACAACTATTCTTTCCTGCAAGCTTTTTGTGCCTGTCCTTCTACTTCTTTTGTGACCCTGCCTGCTGATGACCTAGTTAAGTTGATCATTTCAGGTGCCTGACTCCATAGAGCCTATTCCCTGGAGGCCAGGTAAAATTATTTCAGCCCTGGAGGATCAGCCTCATTGGTCTAAGGGTCTAGCATTGGATGCCATGGTGGTGGCAGTGGCCACCAAAAAGGAATTCATTGATGAGAGTTCAGCTACCTATCATCCTAACCAGGAGTCTTGGACATGGATAGATTTGGGAAAGGGGTCTTTGCTTCATCGACCTTCGCTATTTGGTCCTTGAACTTCTTGCCGCATTTTACCAGACTCCAAAGGGATCCGATAACTGAGCTTTCAGATACCCTTGCAAGAGCAGTATCTGATGGGGTTCGAGATAATGTAGCCTCTCAGCTTGCCACCCTGGAGCCAGTCTCAAATTCATCCATGCAGCTTATTGCTCATACAGCTGAAGGGATGTCTAGGGCAGCCTAGTACAGGCGTTGCTATTAGGCGTCACGCCTGGATGCGCTTGTGTGATTTTGCAGAACCCTTTAAGTCTTCCTTTATTAATGCTCTTGTTGATGATACTGCCTTGTTTGGCCCAAAAGTCAGAGAGACACTAGCCAGGTGTGAAAAAGATGGAAAGACCCTTTCTGCTGTGGGCGTTCATTTTTCCGCTCCTCAACAAACTTACTCTAGGAATCAGAAGAGTGAAAAATGTGGTTCAAGAAGACCCAAGGACCTTTTTGAGACACACATGGCAACTATTCCTCCTGGGGCAGAGGGGGAAATTCTTCTGGCAGATGCCCCTTCTGTGACAGAGGGGGTCTGCGTAACCAGGGCTCCAGAGATTCCTTTCCTGGACAACCCAGTCATTGCTCCTGAACAGAGGACTGATTGCTTACCTCTGGAAGCAGTTGGGGAAGGTTCATGCTGCACCATTCAGCCTGGCTTACAATAAAATCGGATACCTGGGTACAGAAAATAATTACCAGAGGTTACCATATTCCCTTCAGTCTTTGCCCAAAGTACCAAAAGCGAATCCCCAATGTTCCACCCAGTCAGAGGGATCTAGCAGCACTAGAGATTCAAAAGCTGCTTCAAAAAAGAGTCATCCAAGTAGTCCCACTAGACCAAATAGGATCTGGATTCTACTCAAGATTATTTTTAATGCCAAAAAAACAGGGGACTGGAGACCAATCTTGGATCTTAGCCTACTGAACAAATTTGTACAACAGAAAAAATTCCAGATGGTCATGGTTCAGTCAGTCCTTACCTTCTTAGAGAAGGATGATTGGAGTGCTCCATAGACCTTCAGGACATGTATTACCACATAAAAATGGACAAATGCTCCAGAAGGTATCTCCACTTCCGGCTAGGAGCTAGTCATTACCAGTTTCGAGCACTGCCCTTTGATCTCACCACAGCCGTCAGGGTGTTCATCAAATGCATGGCAGTCATAGCAGCTCATCTGAGACTACAGAGATTCTGCATGTTTCCATATCTAGACTGACTCCTCACTGCTACCTCCAGGCATGTACTGCTTTATGACATAGACATAGCTCTACATCTTGCCGACACACTAGGCATTTCAGTCCACAAAGAAAATTCACAATTAACTCCCGCACAGGATCTACAATTGATCAGAGCAAGGTTAAATACAGTATACTGTGTAGCCTCCCTTTCTGTCTACAGACTGTTGAAACTCAGAATGCAACTTCAGGTAATCATTTCCCAAAACAGAGTTCCAGCTCATCTGGTACTACAAGCTCTGGGATTCATGGCAGTGACAGTAATGTTAGTTCCCCTAGTAAGGTATCACATGAGGCTGCTTCAATGGCTCTTGGCATCACAATGGTCAATTCTAATGCACCCCGTGTCCCTTCCAGTCTTGATAAATCGCTGCAAGAAGCACTTATCTTGGTGTATGAAGTCAGAAGAGAATCTATGGGGTCATTCCTTTCCCCCCTCTCACCCCAAGGCCATAGTGACCATGGACGCTTTCCAGATAGGGTGGTGGTGGTGGTGGGGGGGCATTTTTTGGAAAGAATGTTAAAGGCACTTGGTCCCTGCAAGAAGCCAATTTGCACATCAACGTCCTAGAATTGAGGGCAGTGCTTCCTTTGGGGACGATTGCAATCCAATCAGAAAACATGTCCATAGTCTGGTATTTCAACAAACGGGGAACCAGGTCTTACCCTTTATATTGAGAAACTCTAAGGATTTGGCAATGGGCAACTGCTTCCAACTGCATTCTGATAGCAATGCATATCCTGGAGAACTCTAATGTGATTGCAGACAAACCGAGCAGATGTATCCTGCTGCCTCACAAGTGGTCTCTCAATCCCAATGTAGCGATGAAGATCTTTCATTGATGGGGTCAGCCTTGCTGCATCCTGTTCACTTCTCCCATAAACCACAAATGTAGCAGCTACCTTGCCCTAATCCCCCTTTGCAGGGTGTCCCCAAGAGATGCACTTCTTTTCAATTGGTCCCCAGGACTATTGTATGCCTTTCCCCAAGTCTATTGGTCCTCCAGTTTCTGAGGAAAGCCCAACTGTTGAGAAGCAAAGTGATTCTCATTGCACCATATTGGCCCCGCCAAGTCTGTTTTCCTTTTCTTTGGCCTCATCTGGGTCACACCCATTGATTCTGGACCCAGCTCTGGGCCTACTGTCTCACCCTCAGGATTTGGTGCATTCCAGGCTTCAAAATCTTAAGCTTACGGCTTGGTTTCTCCAATTACAGTAATTGCCAGGCAGAATAACTTGTCATCTCCAGTGCAAAAGATGCTTATACTCCTGGCCTCCCATAACCCATCCACCAGGAAGCTTTATCTTGGCAAATGGAAAATATTTTCATCTTGGGCTACTGCAAATCATATAGACCCTTTCTCTGTGTTGGTTGACAAGGTACTGGAATGCATCACTAACTTGTTTGAAATGGGGGCTTCTACATCCACAATTAAGGTTCATTTGGCTGCCATTTCAAATTTTCTTAACCATTTTGTTGACCGTTCCTTGATGTCTCATCGTCTATGCAAAATTTTCTTAAAGGCGCTCTGCATTTAAAACCTCCTTTTAAAGGAACCTGTAGCTCCATGGGTCTTGACCTTAGTCTTGCAGTGTCTAGTTTGACAGCCCTTTGAGCCAGCAAACACTTGTGACCTCAAGTTCTTATCTTGGAAGACTCTCTTCCTAGTAGCTATTATGCCTGCTAGGAGAATTTCAGAGTTACAGGCTTTATGTGTGAAATATCCATACATCATTTTTCACAAAGAAAGTGTATCACTCAGAACCAATTCCACCTTCCTTCCCAAAGTGATATTAGAGTCTAATATCAACCAGTCCATAGACTTAATGGTTTTCTTCCCAAAATTTACAAACAAAGGAGAGTACTGTCTACACTTGTTAGGTGTCCACAGACAATTATGTTTTTACTTGGACAGAACAAAATCATTTAGAAAATCAGACCAACTGTATCTGTCATTTTCAGGACCCAGATTGGGCAAGCCTGTATCAAATGTCACTTTGTCAAAATGACTAAGAGACTGTATTACCTTTATATATGACCAAAATAAACACAAGCTGTCATCTACTGTTAGAGCCCATTCTACAATATCTGTTTCCACTTCAGCTGTCTTCCATTCCATAACTTCTATAGGAGACATATGTGCAGCTGTAACTTGGGCTACTTTGCATAACTTTATCACCCATTACAAGTTAGATATGGTCTCCAGGGGAAGAGCATCCTTTGGCTCTATGATGCTCAGGAATATCCTTCCTTAGGGCCTCCCAAGATCTAAAGTAGCTAGGGACTCTGTCCCATCAGTCAAGAATGAATGACGACTGACAACGTCAGATAAAGAAGTTATGTTCTTACCATAACATTCTATCTGTGATGTCGATCTTCATTCATTCTTGACATCCCACCCTCCTGCCCCCTCCAAAAGACTCCTGGAGGTCTCGACATAGTCCTGGGATGTTATAGGGTTATACCTTAGACAGGGTTTCTGTAGTTTCTTAAATACTAGGCAAACTTGATCTGAGGTAATGGGGAGAGAGGCATTGTGGGTAGAGCCTTAGCTCAAGAGTTTCTGGCTGGCATGAGCTATGTATAATGTCCAAGTTGGTTCTAAGAGGTCAGAACCGAACGCATCAGTCAAGAATGAATGAAGATTGACAACACAGATGGAACATTATGGTAAGAACATACCTTCTTTATATAGACTAAAAGCTTTATATGCATATGTGACAAAAAAAGAAAGGGAAACAATGTTTAAAAGTATACCTAATTATGTTTGTGTTGACATGGATAAAATAATGACATGTGACTTTAATTGTAATTTGAGAAATAAAAAGAGTAGTTGGGATGTTAAAATTGTTACCGAAATTATGAAAAGTGGAAAATTTAAAATATGGGACTTACAAAAGAAATTAAATTAAGACAGAAATTGGTTAATGTTAAGTTGTCAATCTCGCCTTCATTCTTGCTTGATGGGCTCGGAGCCGATCCCTCAGCTCCGACTCGGCACTTGCTAAGCTCGAGAGTCACTTTTACCAGCTCGAGGCAGCCCCATATCCCATGATGCAAGGCGGTAAGTACCTAGATCTCGTTTGCCGCTTCGCTTAGGAGGTCTTCTTTTTACCAGCTCCTGGTAAGTTATTCACTTTTGTGAGATTTAAGCCTCTTTTAGTAAAAAAAACCTTTTATTGATAGTTTTAAGTTTATTTTGTACTTTTTCTGACAGAAAATCCCTGTCTCCTTTAATTTTGTTAGTCAAACCTTTCCCTATCCCATCCCCCCCCTGTTAGGGTGTGTGTGTTGGTTTTATAGAATACCTTTTGGTATTTTATTTAAGTTAATTTTGACTGGTGTGTGTGTGTTTTTTCAGCACCATGTCAAAGGAGAGGGTCTCAGGTTTTAAGAAGTGTGACTCGTGCTGTCAGAAGATGTCTCTGACAGACGGTCACACTTCTTGCCTGTATTGTCTGGGCCCTCTTCACCTGCAGGACTCCTGTGCTATTTGTCATTCCTTCAGCCAGAGAGTCCTGCAGGAGAGACGTAATAAGCTGATACTTAGGGGCCTTCTTAAGCCGGAGGGCTCTCCGGCTAAGTCGGCTCCACCAAAATCAGCAAAACCTGCCAAGTCCCAGGCTTCTGTATCTAAGCCTGCGGCCTCGGCTCCGACTCGTACTGAGTCGAGATCGGCTCCGGCTGGAGCCGATTCTGGCTTGACAAAACCTTCGGCACCGATGGCTATCAGTGCCGAATCTGTATTGACCACTTCGATGTCGGCTCCGATCGGTTCCGACACCCATGTGGCACAGGCATCGGTGTCGGCTCCGATCGGCTCCGACACTGTTACTTTGATGGCTGTATCGGCTCCGGCTGGAGCCGATACATCGAGGCTTCCTGTCGGCTCCGAGAGGTCGGCTCCGACAGGATCTATAGTATCGGCTCCGATGGCTCATTCCAGGAAGAGGTCGAGGTCTCCTTCCTTGGAGCCGATACTTTCGGCTCCGGCTTCACCTCTTCTATCGGAACGGAGCCATCGGAGCCGATCTTCAAGGTCATCCAGGTTGTCAGATCATGACCTAGAGAGAGTGGTCAGTAGATTACTTAAGTCACAGGTACTGGCCCAAATGTTACACAGTCCGTCTCAACAGACGACTGTTGGTCCACACCCCGTTACAGTTCCTCCTTCAACTCTACCCCAGAGCTTGGAGTTGGAGTCTTCGAATGGTTACTGCTACGGCTGGAGGACGGATACCCCTTCTGTTCCTTCAGCCTCTACTCTTATCTCCTCTTGAGACCTTCCTTAGAGGGATTCGTGGTTGGGCTTCCATGGTCTCCTCCGAGGGGTGAGTGGCATCGGACCCTTGTCCGAGCCCGCTCTTCCCTTGGAGCCTCGGCCTTGGTGAGCTCGGCTCCGACATCTGCCTCGAGACTTCCCTTCGGTGGTCCCTGGAGTTCCTAGCTCTTGAGAGCGGGTTCTCTCGGACCTGCCTGGGAGGGGAGCATTCGAGGTGATGAAGAGTGTACTGGCCACTGGTATCAGTCAGCAGTCTGTTCCCGTAGCTCCTCCCTCTATAGTACCTGTTGACATCTCTGCCACTTCTCTTGCTACAGGACCCAGAGATCCTCCGCCTCAGGTTTCCCCATTGGGAATTTCCCCCTCTTCCGAGGATTCTCCTGATGTTTCGGGAGATCCTCCTAGGAAGAGGACTTGTAAGAGGAAGCATGTAGACTCCCGCGAGTCTGTCACTTCGGATACTGACTTTGATGAGTCAGAGGGATCCCTAGATCCCCTCTGAGGATGTCTCCTTCTCAGACATCCTAGAACTTCTGAAACAGAGGGAAACTGGCCCACCAACAATCCCTCTGAGGATGAGTCAGTATACCTAGAGGCGTTTGGATCTCGGCCCTCCACCTCCTGGGTGTCTCCGCCTTCGACCCCTTATGCAGGTTATTGCACGAAGGCGTGGGCAGCTCCTGACTCTGTAGAGCCAGTCCCTAGGAGGCCTTCAAAATTTATCACTGCCCGTGTGACAAACAATTCCTTACTAAGGGTGTCCCGCTGATGCCATGGTGGTGGCTGCGGCCACCAAAAGGAACTTGCAGATCCTTCCGTGCCCGTCCATCCTCCTAATAAGGACTCTAGGACCATGGATAGGTACGGTAAGCGGATGTTTTCCTCAGCGACCTTTGCTATGCGTTCGCTGAATTACCTATGTCACTTCACCAGACTCCAGAGGGATATCCTGAAGGAGCTGGGAGAAGTAGTTCAGGATCCTACAGCTGCAGGGGCTCAAGAAAAATTGCTTCTCAGCTAGGAACCCTCAATTCCATTGCAAACTCCTCCATGCGGCTAATATCTTATGCTGCGGATGGAGCGAGTAGAGCCGCAGGCACAGGTGTGGCTCTTAGACGCCAAGCCTGGATGCGGCTATGTGATTTTGCGGATCCCTTTAAGGTGTCCTTCACAAATTCTCCCTTTGATGGGTCAGCTTTGTTTGGCCCTCAGGTGAAGGAAACCTTGACCAGGTGCGAGCAGGACGGCAAGACTCTTTCTGCTGTTGGAGTCCGTTTTCCACCCCTTCTAGGCCTTATCCCAAAGGACAGAAGGGTGGGAAGATGTGGTTCCGTAAATCCCAAGGAGTCACGCCGGATTCACGTGGTCAGTTTACCCCTAGAGGCAGAGGGGTAACAACAACAGACGCCGCTCTAGAGGCAGAGGGGTCCAAGAACCAGGGAAACAGGGAGCCTCTCTCTGACAAGCCCTTTCAGCATCCCTGAGGTGTTGCCCGGCTGTCCCTCCTTGGAGGCAGTCGGGGAAGATTATCACTGTACCCAGAAGCCTGGCATTCCCTCACTCAAGACAGATGGGTACAGTCGATCATATCCAAGGGTTACATAATTCCTTCGAGGAAAGTCCCTTCCCTCAAGTTCCCTTCCAGATGTACCACCGGTCTAAGGGAGATTGCAGAGTCAGAAATCGCAAAACTACTGCAAAAAGAGCCATTCAGCCAGTTACAATAGACCATTCAGAGCCGGAATCTACTCAAGGTTCTTTTGGTCCCCAAAAGACGGGAGACTGGAGACCAATATTGGATCTCAGCAGACTCAACAAGTCTGTCAGGAAGACAAGATTCGAATGGTCACTCTTCAGTCAATTCTGCCCTTCTTACAGAAGGACAACTGGATGTGCTCAATAGATCTTCAGGATGCGTACTATCACATCAAAATTCACAGACGCTCCAGGAGATTTCTCCGCTTTCGGCTGGGGTCCAGTCATTTCCAGTTCAGAGCCCTGCCCTTTGGTCTCACTACAGCCCCCAGAGTGTTCACCAAATGCATGGCAGTGGTCACGGCTCACCTGAGACGTCAAGGATTCCAGGTGTTTCCGTATCTCGACGACTGGCTCCTGTCAGCCACCACCAGGCATCAGCTTATACAAGCCAGGGATTACACAATAGACCTTTGTTCTCATTTGAGCATCTCAATCAACTTCAAAAGTCATCCTTATCGCCCTGCCAGTCTATTACCTTCATAGGCGCAAACTTAAACACTGTTCGGATGTCAGCTACCCTTACAGAACAAAGAGTTTCAGACATTCAGACTCATGTCAGGATCATTCTGGCCAGCAAGAAAATACAGGCCAGAATGGTTCTAAAGGTATTAGGTCTCATGGCTGCGGCCATTACTCTTCTTCCCTGGCTCGATTCTACATGCGCCTTCTTCAGTGGATGCTGTTCACACAGTGGTCATACCAGCAACTTCCAATGCATCACCAGATTCTGGTGACACAGACATGCAAAGAGCATCTTGCTTGGTGGATCACATCGTCTCAGGTTCACCAAGGCAGGAACTTTGTACCTCCATCCCCGATAGCCACTGTCACCACGGATGCCTCCCTGATCGGGTGGGGGGGTCATTATCAGGGCAGGATGGTTCATGGGACGTGGCAACCGTTCGAGTACCATCTGCACATAAATGTCCTGGAGATGAGAGCAGTGCTTTTAATGTTGCAAGCCCTCAATGACTTTCTTCCTGTAGGGACAATTGCAGTCCACACAGACAACATGTCTGTAGTTTGGTATATCAACAAACAGGGCGGAACCAAGTCCTACCCCTTGTGTCGAGAAGCACTCAGACTTTGGCAATGGGCGATCTCCTCTCATCGGTTTCTGGTAGCAACGCATATCCCTGGGAAAACCAACATTATAGCGGACAGATTGAGCAGAGCTATACTCATGCCTCACGAGTGGTCTCTCAAGCAATTTATAGCGGAAGAGATTTTTCTGGAATGGGGTCGCCCATGTTGCGATCTTTTTGCTACTCCCCAAAACAGCAAATGTCCAGACTTCTTCAGCCTCTTCCCTCTATCAGGCCATCCCCCCAGAGACGCTCTGATCCAGGATTGGCCCCAGGGACTTCTTTATGCCTTCCCTCCATTTCCTCTGATCCCTCAGGTGATCCAGAAAGCTACCGTTTTGAGAGCCAAATTGATTCTCATTGCCCCTTACTGGCCTCGACAAGTTTGGTTCCCGTTCCTCCATCATCACCTTTTGGTGCAGCCGTGGCATCTGGACCCAGTGCCAGATCTTCTGATTCACCAATCGGGTCAGCTGCACCGGTCAATCCCTTCTCTCAACCTCACAGCATGGTTGCTCCACTTCCTTCCTTAGCCAGGCTTCCTTTGATATCTAACCCAGTTAGAGACATCATAGTAGCTTCACTAAAATCCTCTACCAGGAGGATTTACACAAGCAAATGGAAACGTTTCTCTTATTGGGCTAAGGCCCAAAATATTGATCCTTTTACTGCCCCTGTTCAGGCAGTTCTGGACTTCTTAGCAGAGATTTTTCATGCAGGCTCCTCTTCTTCCACAGTCAGAGTTCAATTGGCTGCTATTTCCAATTTTCATGTCGGGATAGCAGATCATAATATTATGTCCCATAGGCTCTGCAGGGCCTTCTTGAAAGGAATTTTCCTACTAAAACCTCCAATCAGGAATCCTCCTCCTCAGTGGGATCTAAATTTAGTGCTGACATCCTTGATTCTTCCCCCCTTCGAGCCAGCTGTTTCTTGTTCCCTGAAATATCTTTCTTGGAAAACGTTATTCCTAGTGGCTATTACATCTGCCAGGAGGGTGTCTGAACTTCATGCTCTTTCGGTTCGACCCCCCTATTTGGTATTTCACAAAGACAGAGAATCTATGAGAAGTAACCCAACCTTTTACCTAAGGTCGCTTCAAAGAACAATTTGAATCAATCCATTGATCTCCGGTATTTTTCCCTAACTAATCAGATAGAGCTGAACAAAAGCTACATTATCTTGATGTCCACCGTCAACTTAGATATTATTTGGACAGAACAAAAAATTTAGAAAATCTGATCAACTTTTTGTTTCCTATGCGGATAATAAAAAGGCCTTCCTGTTTCTAAAGTGACTTTGTCCAGATGGCTTTCTTCGGTCATCTCTGAAATTTATACGCTCAGGGGAAAACAGCTGTGCTCAAAACCTAAAGCACATTCAACTAGGAGCTTAGCTACTTCTACAGCTTTTCAAGCTAGACTTCCTTTGGACACTATTTGTGCAGCGCCACTTGGGCTACTCCTCACACTTTTGTTTCCCATTACAAATTGGACTTGGCCTCCAGGGACAGAGCCAGTTTTGGCTCTACAGTCCTCAAGAGTTTGTTCCATTGAGCCACCCAGGATAGAGGTGCTAGGGACGCGGTCCCATCAAGCAAGAATGAAGGCGAGATTGACAACTTAACATTAAGAAGTTATGTACCTACCATAACGTTCCATGTTAGTTGTCTTCTCTCGCCTTCTTTCTTGCGGCCCTCCCTCCTTCCCCCTGGCCTGGACAGACCTTGTATAAGAAACTGTTATGCTATAGACCATTCAGACCTGATCCTTTTTCCATCTGTAAGTTTCTTTCTTCCTTTGGGAAGTATTTTATGCTTGGTGCTATTGCCCTTTGTCAGCAAACGAGATCTGGGTACTTACCGCCTTGCATCATGGGATATGGGGCTGCCTCGAGCTGGTAAAAGTGACTCTCGAGCTTAGCAAGTGCCGAGTTGGAGCCGAGGGATCGGCTCCGAGCCCATCAAGCAAGAAAGAAGGCGAGAGAAGACAACTAACATGGAACGTTATGGTAGGTACATAACTTCTTATTTTTTTATATCAGAAAGCCTAAAATTACATAAAAAGGAATTAAATATAATGGGTTTTCTGATCATGTGGCAATTTGGATAAGAATTCATGAAAATGAGGAATATATTAAAATAGGAAAAGGCATAAAAAGAGTAAATGAAAAAGATTCAGGAGAAAGAAAAGAAATCACAGAATTATGGCAACAATATATCAGTATGAGAGATTATTATGAACATTGGACAATATGGTGGATTCAGTTCAAAAAGAAATACAAAAAAGTAAGTTTAGAATGTACAGAATAAAGGAAAAATGGAATAGAAAATATTAAGTCAAAAACATGTAATGACTTGATAGAGAAGAAAAAAAATCATTTTATGAAAAAGAAAAAGAATTATGTAGAAGAAATAAGGATAAGGTTAATTGTTATTTAAGCAAAACTGTTGCTTACAAGGAAAAAAAGTAGTAGTAGCACCATACTTATATAAGATAGTAAAAGAAGAAAAGATAATAAAAGAATAAAGAAGGGGAACAAGTTATAAACAAGGAGAAATATATTAAATAATTATATGTATTAGATTTATATAGTAAAAATAAGTTAATGTAGAACACATTTATAATGGTGAAAAATTAAATAAGGAAGATGATATTTAGAGAGAAAAATAAATATAAATGAGTTAAATGAGATCTTGAAAGATAGTAATGCTAATTCAGCTACAGGTTTGGAAGGAATTGAATATAGTATGTATAAAGAAATATATGACTGGCAAAAAATTGTGTTTATAGAAGTAATAAATGAGTGGCTAGAGAGAGGAATTAAGTATAAATATTTGCACAGGTATGATAAAATTTATATTAAAGAAAGGAGATAAAGATGAAATAAAAAATGGAGACCAATTACACTGAATAACAGATTGTAAAATGTTCATGAGAATAGTAACTAAAATATTACGGTGTAAAATAGAAAGATTATATGATTAGAATTTGGGGGAAAAGGAAAGGGGAATCGAGACCTGTTGTGGGATAATAAGGGAAGTAATTGATAGTATTAATAAAAAATTGAAAACAAAAATCATGATAGGTGATGTCAGTAAGGCATATGATAATATTCAATATGCAAAAACACAAATTACCAGCAAGAGTCCAAAGATCATCCACGGATCCAAAAACAGCAGTGAAACAAAAAATCAAAACAAAAAATATCCAGAGGCAACAGCAATGTTCAACAAGTCGAGGAAGAAGGAAAAGAAAGTTTTCAGGGGAGAAAATAACTCCGAACAGGAGACAGAGACAGTAAATGAACTTATTGTTAATCTGTCAGATTACTCTTTGAATGAGGCTGAAACAGTGATTTTAAATAAGGGTTTGACTTTCATACCATCTGCATGTACTGAAGTAAGTGAACTTCTAACAGATTTAAGGTTGTTAGGCCGTAAGATAGCACTGAAATTGTGTTTTAAAGATAACAATGAGTATGACATAAAATACACATAAGAAAAGTTCTTTTGTACCAGCTATACCAAAACATATTGAGTCATTTATTAGAGCTGTGAGAAAGAAAGTTATGAAAATTTCTGTGAGGGGAACCTGGGTTCCTTTCATAACCTCACAAGGAACCAGAGGCTTACCCTACGATCACTACAGAATAATGAAGCATTAAGCATAAGACCTGCAGATAAAGGAGGGGCTGTGGTGATTATGAACAAACATGACTATGTTAGCTCTATGCATGAAATGTTGAATGAAGTGAATACCTATATGTTGATATTATATGTACAATATTTACATATAGTTAAAACATCAAGGGCAATGTATACGATTTATTGATGTGTAGACAAATTGATGAAAGATTGTATACATTTTTCAGTGTGGATTATCCAAGAATACCATACATCAAAGGATTACCTAAAATACATAAATCCTTACAAAAAACACCTTTGAAGACCCATTGTAGATGGAGGTGGTTGGGCCACGGAACCCCTCTCAATTTATGTAGAGAGCATATTAGGTCCCCTTGTTAGAAAAGTTCCTACCAATTTAAAAGATGCTGTTCAGTTTTTGAAAGATTTAAGGGAGCTTAATGAAGGTTCTGTTTCTAGTGAATGTCTTATGGTGATGCTAGATGTTCAAAACTTGTTCACTTGTATACCTAATGAATATGGTATAGAGGCAGTGAGAGATATAATAAGAGGGATTGGGGTGTAGCAGTGCTGATGACATTATTTTAATATGTACTTTACTAGATTTAATACTCTCCAATAATATTCTTATGCATGAGAATAAGATTTATTTGCAGAAGTGGGGGGTGGCCATGGGCACCCCTGCGCAAATTCATATGCTAACATGGTTGTCTATTACTGGGAGAGAGAGCATTTATTCAGGTGTCTATGAGATGCATATAAAAATGCATAGGTGCTTTGTTGATGACACTTATGCTGTGGGATGGAGGGTTACCTCTTCTAATGGACAAATACTCGGAGTCCACAACAGACGTTTTTAAGATTTACAGTATCTTATTCCCGTGAGATCATTGACTTCTTGGATGTCTCTGTGTATAGAGACATGCTAGGTAAGATGAATACTAAGTTGTTTCAGAAGATCTGCTGGAAAAATAGTCTCTTTGACTACAATAGTATGCACCCTAGGCATGCATTTCCTAGTATTGCCAAAGGACAATTAAATAGTGCTAAGAACATATGTAATACACATGCAGATAGGGAGAATCAGTTTGGCTACTTCCATCAATTATTTATAGACGGGTTACAAGGAAACTGTTTTCTAAAAGGCTAAGTATGATATTGTTCAAGTAGGTAAAGAGAAAAGTAGTATAAATTTGGCACAAGCAACAAATGCGGCCCCAAATAAGAATAGAATGCGCTTTATTACCAGGTATGCCAGTGACAGCAATAAGGTTTGCAGTATAATCAAGAATAACTGGCATTTTTTGACAATTGATAGACAAACAGAGAAAATAATAGGTGAAGTTCCTGGCTTTGCATATAAAAACAAAAGTAACTTAAAACAGCTACTTTGCAATGATTGACAGAGTAAGGCTGTGGTTTTGAATAAACTAGGAACATATCCCTGTAAAAGCTGCAGAATGTGACAGTATATACACTTAGTGCAAGATTTTAAACACCCAGTTTTAACTTTTATTTTCCAGCCCAGGCTGTATGCCACTTGCAGTACAACTAATTTAGTTCATATGGAAGAGTGCAAACAATGCAAGTGTTTTTATGTAGGAAAAACAAAAACACCTTAGAAACAGGATATATCAACATGTATATGACACAAAAAAAAAAAATTGAATGTGTTAGCTAAATATATTGTGGAATTTCCTGCACATGAATTTGGGTTTATGGTTTTGCAAAATGTAGTGCAAGATAAGAGAGGAGGGAATTTAAACAATCAAGTGGAATGTGTAGAGCCAAAGTGAATTTTAAAGCTGCAAGCGCATGTATTTCCAGGCTTGAACAATTATGTATATATAAAACTGGAGCTGGAAGCCTGCCCTCTTTAAATGAATTTATAATTGCATTTTAAGTAATTGAATTATTAATACTGTTAATGTATTAACTGAGTTTAAATTACTTAATTAATGTGGTTTTGACTATATAAAGTGTGTGTATGGGACTACATTTTATTGAAGACTTGAGAAAGCGTAGTGTCCTACGTGAAAGCGCTTGTCCAAAATTAAACAACTGTTCTTTTAAGCCATGGTGGTCATCTGGATTTTTTGTTTCATAATATTCAATATAAAGCATTATGGGGAATTTTACAAGCTACAACATAAGTGAAAAAATATTACAAGTAATTAAATCAATATATGAAAAGAATTATGTGAAATTGAAAGTAAACGGTTGAATTGGGGAAAATTTGAAAATTGAGTGTGGTATAAAACAAGGATGCCCTGCAAGCAGTATGATCTTTCCTATAATCATGAACAGTAGTAATGGAAATTAATAAAATGTCAAGTAAGGGAGGGTATAGAATGATGGAAGAGATACAGTTATCAATAATGTATACTTACGCTGATGATATAGTAATAGCAAAAAATAGTCTGGATGGAAAAGATTAATGAAAAATTGAATTCACGGTTGAAGAAAATTGTTTTAAATGTTTAGAGGTATTATAGGAAGTGTGGAGTATAATGAAAAGAATATAGATATTTTAGTAATAGTATTTGGAAGGCTAGAATACAGACATGAACAATGGGATAAAGTTATTAAAGGAATCAAAGAGATGGTCACATTCTGGAAGACATACAGGTTTTCATACAAAAAGAAAGCACATTTAATAAACACCATAATAGGTAAAATAGCTTATATTGCAAATGTTTGTATGATACCAATGAAATTATGCAGACAACTTTATTATTTATTTGGGAGTCAAGAGTGAACCTGGTTAAGAGGGGAATTTTATATATGAAAGATGAACAAGTGTGGATTGGGGCTAATAAATCCGATTTTGCATGTAGCCTCTTTAAGTATGTATAAAGTACTAAAAGGAATAAGATCTTACAAACAACAATGTATTGTAAATATAGAGAAACTTGAGAAGAAATGTAAATGAAAAAAAAGAATTATTATATCCATTTATTTGGTGGATCTATGGAAAAAGTTAGAGATAGATAAGAAAGTGATAATGAGATACAGAAATTATAAAAGAATTAAAGAATGTAATGATTTTTTTGTGGAGGTTATCCATAGGAGAATTACTAGTGGGAGCAAATGTGCCATACAAGAGAAAACAGTTTAGAATATGTAATAAATGTAAAGAACTGGAAACAAAACTACAGAACATGTTGTTTTAAATGTGAGAGAATTCAAAAACTGTAGAAAGAAGTATGTAAACATGATTTGATTAAAATGTATTTAAATTTTGAAATGTTAAACATGAACATGATAGAGCATGAATTTTATGGGACAAGATCCCAAAATGAAGTTAAGAAAATGGTCAGATTCCTATTCTGTGTAACATGGGCTATATGGAATGAAAGACTTCATGAAATCAGATACAATGGAAAATGGACATTGACAAAAAATACAGAAAAAATATGGTTTTGGTTTTGAGTAAAAGAGTGGTGGGATACTTAAAATGGAAATATCAATATATTAAATGATGTTTAAATATGTAAAAATATGAAACATATATATACATATATATATATATATATATATATATATATATATATATATATGTGTGTGTGTGTGTGTGTGTGTTCAAATAAGAACACACTACTCTTCATTGCTATGAGTGGGAACCATTTTGGAGGAGTATTTCCTGTTTCTCTTCCAGGAGCAGAGGTGGCCTGGAGAGATAGAGAAAGAGATGATGGTGTACTAAAAGAAATGATGGAGAAAGCAGATATCAAGATCAGAGAATGTGTGTAGGATTCTGAGGAAATGTTTCAAAGAAACTTTGGAGATGAGTCAGCAAATGATGGATGTATTATCCAGTCAGGAGGTTTGTGGAATGATTTAATTAAATAAATGGTGGTGCAGAGTGAGACAGAAAATGAAAGAGATGTTTCCTAAGGGGACATTATGGAGAAAATACAAAAGGAGGATGGGGAGACAATTCTGAAGAATGGAAAAGAGAACACATGCAAATAAAATAAAAGAAGGCAAAAGTGGAGTAGCAGAAAAGAAGGCAGAAGAAAATTAAAAAATGGAAGTACATGGTAAGGATTCAAAGTAAAGAAGACAAAGAAATGGGCAGGTATGAAGTATGGGACGATTTAATAACTCCTTTGGATGTGAAAGCACATAAGGTAAGAGCATTTATTTTTATTAACAAAGAGACATTTTGTGACATTATATTTGATAGAAGATTTTCTTGGAGAATATGAAAAAAAGGAAGATTGTAACCCATGGAGAATTTATCTAATAAAAGCATTTAACAGGGAAACAAAAGAGAAGATTCATGTACAACTTCATACAGAGGTAGAGAGAGAGAGACTTTGAAAGGACATTTGAAAGCTTTATGTAAAGAAGTACTGGGCATTGCAAATGTTTGACAAAAGGGGTTCATGGATTGGTGCCTGGGATTATTAATATTGTGTTAAAAATAGAGAGAGAAAAAAATAATACGTACACCAAGTATAATAAATGTGAAAGGGAGTAGGGGTGTTGTAAAATTCTAGGGACAACCCAACACTTTTTTTTTTTGGAAAAAGACATTTGATAAATAACTGTGCAAAAGGAAATGCTATAATGTCCTTCTATTCACTTGTTACAGTATTCGTAACCTGAGGGATTTCCCACCTGAAGGCGACCCATCGTCGGTCAGTATACAAAAGTCTTATACCCTTATAGGGTATGTGGGACATTGCACATAGACTGCAGTTGGACGTAGGCCATAAAAGTGATAGAAGCATGTACCATCCTAGGAACTTTTCTGTTGCCAGTCAAAACACCATTCCGAAGTTGGTCTGATCATTTCAGTGATTGTGACTTCAGCCTTTGTTAGATAAGTGCCCCGTTGGGGAATATTTTCTCTTTACTATGGTTTAGTTATGTCATCCAAGAAGGACAAGTGTCAGTGCAGAAGACAAATTCCACGTAAGGACAGCCATTCACAGTGTCTCTCTTATTTAGGGCCTAGTGATGACCACAAGACTGTAGCATTTGCCAGTCCTTCGTACCCAATACCCTTAGAAGCAGGCTCTCTTCTCTTGCTGTTTATTTAGAGAGCCAATGGCTTAAGTTTATTAGCTAAGCAAATGGAAGGTACCTCAGGGTCCGGTACCGAGACAGTGAAGCACAAGGCCATGAAACCTCAGTCTGCAGCTTCTGCTGCACCTCCACCATCAGACGTTTTTCCTGAGGTGCTTGTCAACTTGGAGGTACATCTGCCTTCAGGCATGGATTCGCAGGCCAACCCCAGTTCTGAGGCTGCCTTGACTTTGGTCGAAAGCACATTTTTTGGAGGTAAAACAAACACCCAATCAGGATGTCATGGAAGAACCTAGGCTGGAAAGTATAGAGGGTCCTAGGGGGGGTTTACCACAAGCTCAAATAAGAGAAGACATTGAGTCATCCCCTTTTGAATGCAGACTTCTGTCTGGTTCTCCAACATTGCATAGGAATGTTTCTCCTGCAAAGAAAACAAAATTAAGCATTTATCCCCAGCCAAAGAGGCCCCTACAGATTGGCAGGCCTTTTCTCAAAGCTTCTTTCAGGCCTTCATGGCACTCAAGCTGCCTTCCTCTTAGCCTGCTTCTACAAATACTCCCCAACCTTCTTAAAAAAGGATTAGGAACAGTGATTCCTCTGGTGAATTTTCTTCTGATGAAGAGGAATCTTTTGGTTATTCAACATAAATTCCTTGTCCACAGGAATATGTTTTCTCTGAAGAGGAGTCAGTTGGTGCTGATTCCCTATGGAAGAGAGATCTTTTGGTGAAACTCTTCTCAAAATGGGGAACACTCATCCCAACTTTCTGATGTCCAAAAATATACTATCAACTTCTACAAGTTGATGTCCCTGGCCCCTCTGCAGTTCCACCAGTGCATCCTGCATTTCTGGATGCCTTTCACAATGCTTCATAGGCCCCAGCTCCCAAGAAGCCAGACCACTTCTACAAGGTCACTGAGGATTGAAAATTCCTCTTTAGGTGTCTTGCTGCAGACCCAGCTGTCATTGCTCTAGCTAGATGTAAACCATCTAGGATGCTTCCTTCTACCACCTTTCTCCCATCAGATAAAGAGAATAGAACCCTTGAGAGACTGGGAAAAAAGGTCTACACTTGATCCACTTTGGCTTTCAGGGCCATTAATTATCAGATACACATGATTAAGTGCTTCTTAGAGCTTTTGTCTTGGGCATCTAGTGCCATTGCAGATCTTCCAGATTCTGAAGGAAAAGCCTTGACTCTGTCTATATTGGGAGTTTCCTTCCAAGTGGTGAAACATTCCATTAAATGCAGCCATGACACTGCAGAGGTTTGTGCCAGGGCAGCTGCTACTGGTTCAGTCCTCAGAAGATTGTCCTGGCTTAGGTTGCAGCTCCTCCAGGATAACTTAAAATCTAAGTTAATGGATGCACCATTAGATAATTCAGCCTTATTTGTAAGGCAGCAGCTTCTCTATTTAAGACTCTACAGAAAAAAAAACAAGGAACTCAAGGAGTTGAAACAGATCCTGGTTTCTCCTGTATACATGTTTCATAGGAATTTCCCATATAAATCTGTTTTCATCCATAGCTGTACCCAGCAGTCCACTGATATGTCTTCCAGAGGAGGCAAGAGACAATAGAAGCCTAGGGGTTTACAGGCACCCTCTCAACAAAGGCAGTCCTCAACTGACAAAGCAGGAAGTCTGTGACTACCCTGCAAGGTGTCTCCCTTTCCCCCTGTTTCCCTTCACCTTTCAAATGCTGACAGTGTCTGGGAAAGCATCACCCAAGACACCTGGGTTATTTCCATAATCAGAAAAGGATACTTCATGGTTTGGCACTCCACCCCCCCCCCCTTCATGGGCATCCTCAACCCCCCCCCCCCCCGAGAGCAGCTGCAAGAAGAAAAAGCTTCCATTCTAGAATGTTCTTAGTGCCCAGAAAGGATGCCCCCTGGAGAACAATCCTGGATTTATCCCATCTCAACGCCTTCTTAAAGCTTCCTACCTTCAGAATGTTGACACTCCAAACTCTATTTCTTCTTATCCATTCACAAGGATACATGGCATCTCTAGATATACAAGATGCTTATCTTCACATCCTCATGTTCAGGAAATTCTTATGGTTTTCCATAGGTTCCTGGAATTTTCAATTCTCTGCTTTGCCCTTTGTTCCTTCTACAGCTTTATATTCACAAAATGCTTGGCTTCAGTGATTGCACATTGCAAGCTTTTGGGTTTCCAGATTTTTCCATACCTGGGTGACCTGCTCTTATAGGCCCTATCTTCCCGCACTCTACTCCAATACCTGGAGACCACCATTTCCCTCCTTGCCAAACCAGGATTCACCATCAACTTCAGGAAGTTAGTCTTCATCCCTTCACAGGACCACATTTTCCTGGGTTGTCAAAGCTAGACAGTCATAATAGTGTCACTTTCACCTCAGAAAGTGCAGGACCTTCAGTCCTTCTTTCACTCCATTCTCTCCTTGACTCGCATCACAGCCAGCAAGTTCCTCAGGGTGCTGGGATTCATGGCTTCAACCATTCCCAATGTACCGATGGCAAAACTCCACATGAGGAAAGTCCAGTGGTTCTTCAGATCAGTGTGGACTCGGCATTCTCACCCACTAGAATTTAAAGTCTCCCTCATTTTTTGCCTAAAGAGGAAACTGCTCTGGTGGATCCAAAAGATAGACCTAAATCCAGGATTACCCCTGCATCCTCTCACTCCAGTCCTAGAACTCTACACAGATGGATCAGACATGGGCTGGAGAGCAGCCTTGGGCAAATTTACAGTTCAGTGAATTTGGTCTCCCTCACAAAAAAACAAAACAAAACAGAACACATCAGGCAAATGCGAGCATTGTTACTAGCTTTACAGGTATTTCAACCTGTTCTTTGGTCAGGCCCTCTATAACTGTTCACAGACAACATTACAGTTCTCTGTTATGTGAACAAGCAGGGGGGGTCAAATCCTGTCTCCTTTGCAGGTTGCCTGTTCTGGTATGAGAATTTCTTGCTCAGTGCCACATGATTATTCAGGCATTCCCTCCAACAGGAATCTCTTGGCAGACTCCCTGAGCAGGTCTCTGACTCAGTCCTATGAATGAAAAGGATACTTCATGGTTTGGCAGGGACATGTTCCTGGACATAGTCCACCAATGGAGTATTCCTCAAATAGATTTATTTTTCTCTCCCAAACAACTTCCAAAATGTTGTGCCCAAGACCCAAGTCCTCTGATTTGGAAGTTAGACACCCTCTCCTTCTCTTGGAAGGGGATGTTTTTGTATGCATTCCATCCCCTTCCTCTAATACCAAAGGTTCTGCTCAAGATTTGACAGGACCAACCTAAAATCTTGCTGGTGACTCCCTTTTGGCAGTGGTTCCCCATCCTTCTGCATTTAGCCAAGGGCCACCACCACAGGTTACCCCACAGAGTGGACCTACTCTCACAGAACAAAGAATCCCTGATACACCCACACCTGTCAGTGCTACAGCTGACACTGTATGCAATAGGATTCTAAACCCCTTCAGACTCCTATTCTCAGAGGATGTGCTCAGGGTTTTGCAGGAGGCCAGAAAACCCAACACCAGAAAATCTTACGTTTTCAAGTGGAAAATATTTTCACTCTGGTGTTTCTCTAAAACCAAGACCCACTGGCAGTGGGAATCTCAGTGGTTCTGATTTTCACTCTGGTGTATCTCTAAGAACCAAGACCCACTGACAGTAGGAATCCCAGTGGTTCTGTCTTACTTGTGCGAATTGCTCTCTGCTGGCTTGGCTTATTCTTCTGTCAAAGCACACATCAGCTATTAGTGCTTGTCTGCCTCTATCTCCCCCTCTAGCATCCAGATTTGAGGTGAAACAATTCCTTGTGGGCATCCTTCACATTAGGCATCTCAGGAAACCCATTCCTTCTCCTTGAGACCTTAATTTTGTTATAGAAAAATTGACTCTGGCCCCTTTTGAACCAACATCTTTGGCCTCCATCAAGCCTTGCTCTTGGAAAACTGTCTTACTAGTGGCCTTGACTTCAGCCAGAAGAGTGTTGGAGCTACAAGCCCTTGTAGTGGGTACCCCCTTTCTTGGTCTTTGATGAGGACACAGTATCCTTGAGAACAAATCCTTTTATGCCAAAAGTGGATAATGAGTTATCTCTTAATCAGTCCATTCAGTTACTTACCACCTTCCTTTCTCCCCAAAACCACAGTGAGATGGTACTGCACTCTTTAGATGTACATAGATAACTTAGGATGTTATGTGATCCTATCTCACCTACATTCTGTACTGATGGGTTGGCTCCGACTCGGCACGCTATGCAATAGAGCGAAGTCTCTAATTGGCTGAGCTATTCTATATCCCAGGATGCACCACCACCAATTCCCCAGATCTCGTTTGCCGCTTACAAAGCAAAGACGTGGTCTCGAGCTTGGCTGAGCTAAGTGCTTTTCTTTATTAGAATTTTATGTCAGGAATTTTCTTAAACTTGACCAAAAAGCTGTTTTAACAGCTATTGTTGTGTATGACTGAGTTTTCTGAACTTTTTTGTGGTAAAAAATTGTTTTTTCAGGGAAATGTTTCTGTTTAAGTTAGAGGGGCCTTCCCCTCATGCGTGAGTAGCCTTTTTATGTAGTGTTTGTGAGGTGATCAAGTTCCCATTTTTAGTTAGAGGGTTCTTGGCCCTCCTGTTGTGTGACCAATACCCTTTGGTGAACTTATATTTTGCTGTAAGTGTGTTTGTTCTGATTATCCTGTTTTCCTGTGTTTTTTTCTAACTGTTTGGCATTATGTCAAAAGAGCACATACCCTCTGGATTTAAAAAATGCACTAGATGCAATTACAAAATTTCTATAATGGACGATCACTCCCTTTGCGTGTACTGTTTAGGACCCAAACACCTTCAGGAGTCTTGTAGTGTGTGTCACGCTTTTTCCTCTCGAGTCCTCCAAGAGAGGAAAAATAAATTGATTTTAAAAGGACTTATTAAGCCTACTTTTGAAGAGGCCTTATCTTCCGCTTCTTCTTCCTCTAAGAAAAAGAAATCGTCGGCTCCGACCAGCCCGTCGGAACTGACCACTAAGAAATCTAGGCAGGCTTCTCCATCGGCTCCACGGACTTCGGAGCCGAGGGCGGAACGGTCTGCCTCGATGCCTCCAGCCTCGACTCCTCTGGCTTCGGAGCCGATGGCTGGAGCTTTGAGAGGCGGATCACCATCATCGGCTCAGCTGATTTCGGAGCCGATGAGGGTTGTTCACTCAGACTTTTCCCCTTCGGCACTGAGGGAAATTACAATGGAGTCTCCTTCGGCACCGATTTTGATCGAGACAATTCGGAGCCGGTCCCCCAGTCCTTCGGAGCCGGTGGAGAAGTCTAGTCGGACCCATTCGATCTCCTCCCGATCTTCCAAGATGTCAGATTCGGACATTGACAGGGTGCTCCAAAGGCTGTTTCTGTCTCCAGTCTTCAAAAAGTTAGTTTCGGCTCCAGCCCAGTCGGCTTCGGAGCCGATGGTCCACTCTTTAGCCTTGGTTCCTCCTCCAACAGCCTCAGCACCGTTGGAGTCGGTGCTGGTGGAGCCGATGGAGGTGTCCGGGTCGGCTCCGACCCTTACTCCTACTCCGGCCTTTGTGTCGGAGTTCGGTACACGGACCTCTTCGGTCGGCCCCGGGGGTGACGCTTCGGGACCGATGTTTTCGGTTCCGAGCCTCTCTCTCGGTGCGTCGGCTGCGGGAGTGCCATCTGCTGTTATGGCTTTGGGGGTCAGACCTTTAGAGCCATGAGGAGTGCCTTGGCCAAATCTTCTTTGGCTACCTCCACGTCTCCTCGGCACCTTCCCTAGGCATGGAGACTGGGTCTTTTGTAGTCCCCCTGTCTCAAGACAGCGGAGCCCTGGGGCCTGAGGTCACCCCCATTGGGGGTCCCCCTCTTCCTGGAGGTCCCTCTGAAGAGTCTTCGGAGGAACCCCCAAGAAAAAAACAGTGCAAGAGGAAGCACGTTGACTCCCCTGACGTGTCTATCACCTCCGACACCGATCTTGATGATGCGGAAGGGTCCCCCAAGTCGTCCTCGGATGATGTCTCCTTTACGGACATCCTGGAAGTCCTCAAGCAACGAGGCGGCTGGCAGACCAAACCCCCTTCCTCTGACAAGTCGGTGTTCCTCAAGGCCTTCGGGGCTCAGCCCTCCGCCTCCTGGGTGTCTCCGCCCTTCGATGAGCTCCTGGATTTGATCTCTCGAAGGGCGTGGAAAATCCAGATTCTGTGGAACCGGTGCCTGCTCGCCCTAACAAATTTTTGTCAGCGCCCCCGGAAAAGGAATTTCTCACCAAGGGTGTGGCTGTAGATGCTATGATGGTGGCATCTGCTACCCAGCAAGATGTGGCAGAGGCTTTGACGTCCATCCAGCCCCCTAATAAGGAGTCTAGGAGCATGGACCGGTACAGGAAGCGCACCCTTTCTTCAGCGGCCTTTACATTAAGGTCTCTGAATTACCTCACGCACTTCACTAGACTTCAGAGGGACCTGATCAAGGAACTCTCAGATACCCTCTCTGGTAACCTGCCTGAGCAGTTAGCCCAGATGGTTAGCTCTCAGTTGGCTACCCTGTCGTCGATATCGAACTCATCCATGAGGCTCATTTCGTATGCAGCCGAGGGGGCGAGTAGAGCGGCGGGTACGGGTGTTGCTCTACGGAGACAAGCCCGGCTCCGCCTGTGTCATTTTGCAGAGGCCTTCAAGTCTTCCTTTGCCGACGCTCCCTTTGATGGGTCCTCTTTGTTCGGACCCAAGGTAAAGGACACCTTGACCCGCTGCGAGCAAGAGGGTAAAACTTTGACTGCTGTAGGAGCACAGTTTTCCTCTCCCTTTTGGCCTTATCCCAAGGCTAAAAGAGGAGGGAAAATGTGGTTCTGTAAATCTCAGAAGAATTACCCCTCACAGCAGGACGATCCCCCCTCTAGAGGCAGAGGAGGGGGAAATTTTTCTGGAAGACGCCATCCCAGAGGCGGCAGAGGCCCCCGCAACACTGGAGACCGTGAGTCCTTTCATGGCTCTTCAACCTCTCAGCATCCCTGAAGGATTGCCCGACTGTGCAGCTCCGGAGCCAGTCGGGGGTCATTTTTCGAGGCACCTAAAGGCCTGGGAGAGTATCACTCAGGACCAATGGGTGCTTCGAATCATCGCCGGAGGTTACGTCATCCCCTTTTCACACCCCCCCCTCCATCCAGGAAAATCCCGGACCCCCCACCCAGTCAATGGGATATTGCAGCCATCGAAATTTCAAAGCTGCTTCAAAAAGGAGTCATCCAACTGGTCCCCGTAGACCAGACCGGATTAGGGACTTACTCAAAATTCTTTTTAGTGCCAAAAAAGACCGGGGACTTGAGGCCCATTTTGGATCTCAGCAACCTGAATCGATCAGTCAAGAAGTCCAAGTTCCGGATGGTCACCTTACAATCCATTCTCCCGCTACTGGAGAAAGGTGTTTGGATGTGCTCCATAGATCTCATGGATGCCTATTATCACATTCTGGTAGATCAGGCATCCAGGAGACATCTGCGCTTCAGCCTGGGAGACAGTCATTTTCCAGTTCTGCGCACTGCCCTTTGGTCTCACCACAGCCCCCAGGGTGTTCACCAAATGTTTGGCGGTGGTGACTGCTCACCTGAGGAGTCTAGGATTCCAGGTGTTTCTGTATCTAGACGACTGGCTCCTAACTGCCACCTCCAGGCATCTACTATTACAGAACCTAGCAGCCACTATATCTCTAGGAACCTCCCTAGGAATCACCTTCAGTTGGGCAAAGTCTGTGTTGCTGCAATCTCAGCTTATACAGTTTATCGGGGTAGACATAGACTCAAGGCAAATGCGGGTCTATCTTCCTACATAGAGAATAGAAACGTTACAATCTCAAGTCCGAGCATTGCTCCTCAAACGCCGAGCCCCAGCAAGGATGGTCCTACAACTGTTGGGTTCAATGTCGGCTACCGTTCTCCTGGTCCCCTTAGCAAGATTACACATGAGGATTCTCCAGTGGCTCCTGTCGGTCCAGTGGTCATATCAGGAACTTCCTCTCAGCCACCAAATTATAATTACGGAGACGTGCAAACAGGACCTCCGTTGGTGGCTTACCTCGTCCAACCTGGATCAGGGCGATCTTTCGTTCCTCCTCCTCCAGTGGCCACTTTGACTACGGACACCTCCCAGACGGGGTGGGGGGAACATTACCTGGGCAGGTCAGTTCAAGGCAAGTGGCACCCCGGCGAGACTTCCCTACACATCAACATACTGGAAATGAGGGCAGTGCTTCTGTCGCTTCAAGCTCTACACTGCTACCTCCCCCAAGGTATAATTGCCATTCAGTCCGACAACATGTCAGTAGTCTGGTACCTGAACAAGCAGGGAGGGACCAGGTCCTACCCTCTTTGCAGAGAGGCCATGAGAGTATGGAATTGGGTTGTTTCAACCAACTGTTTCTTGGTAGCAACACATATTCCAGGGAGATCCAATGTGATAGCCGACAGACTGAGCAGAACCATTCTCTCCCCGCACGAGTGGTCTCTGAACGACAGAGTAGCTTCTCAGATCTTCAGAAGATGGGGAACTCCTTGTTGCAACCTCTTTGCAACTCCCCTCAACACGAAATGTCTACGGTTCTTTTCTCTTACCCTGAGTCTGGGGAGGTTTCCCAAGGATGCCCTAGTCCAAGCTTGGCCCACCGGCTTACTGTACGCCTTTCCTCCGGTTCCCCTTCTCCCCAGGGTGATCCAGAAGGTGATTCACTTGCAGTGCAAGATGATTTTAATTGCCCCATACTGGCCTCATCAAGTCTGGCTGCCATTTCTTCGGAAATATGCACTGGACGGTCCATGGTTCCTGGACCAGGTTCCAGATCTCTTGATCCACCAGTCGGGACAGCTTCACCAGTCCCTTCACTCACTGAAGTTAACAGCTTGGCTCCTCCACTTCTGACTATAGTCAGGAACCAGGTTTTAGACTCAGAAGTTATACATATCTTGTCCTCAGCCCACAAGAATTCGACTAAGAAGATGTATAATAGTAAATGGAAGAGATTCGCCATTTGGGCCCAACTCCGAGGTTTAGATCCCATTACTGCCCCGGTGGCGGACGTTTTGAAATTCTTAGCTTCCCTATTCAATCAAGGTTCTTCAGTCTCTACCATTAAAGTTCAATTAGCAGCTATTTCTAATTTTCATGCAAGTATAGACCCACCTTTGATGAGCAATAAGTTGTGTAAAGCCTTCATGAAAGGTGCTGGGCTGCTACGTCCTCCAGTTTCTCATCCTGCTCCACCATGGGATCTCAATTTCGTATTAGGTGCCTTGACCTCTTCCCCCTTCGAACCGGCAGCAACTTCTGACTTGAAATTTCTTTCCTGGAAGACCGCTTTTTTGGTGGCAATTACATCAGCCAGAAGAGTTTCGGAACTCCAAGCCCTATGTGGCAACCCGCCATACCTGTTTTTTCACAAGGATAGAGTATCCCTTAGGCCTAATCCATCTTTTGTTCCCAAAGTTTGTTCGAGTTTCTGTCTTCAACAGTCTTTGGAACTTCCAGTTTTCTTCCCCAATTACTCAGACAGAGCAGAATATATCTTCCATTCATTGGATGTCCACAGACAATTGCGTTTCTACTTAGATAGGATGCAACAAACACGAAAAACAGATCAGTTGTTTGTGTCTTTTTCAGACAATAAATTGGGCAAAGCCATCACGAAGGTCACTATTGCCAAGTGGATCAGAGACTGTGTCAGTCATATTTATTTTCTTTCTAATAGAGAGCTTACAACCACTGTGAAAGCTCATTCTACAAGGGCTATGGCTACTTCAACAGCATTTCATGCTAAGCTTGCCATTAGTGACATTTGTACCTACCTGGTCCTCTCCTCACACCTTTATTTCTCATTACAAATTGGATGTGGCATCTCGGGGGCGAGCTTCCTTCGGTTCCACAGTTCTCAGGAGTGTTTTCCAGTGAGCCACCCAGGAATCAGGTGCTAGGGACACTGTCCCATCAGTACAGAATGTAGGCGAGATAGGATCACATAACATCTTTTAGTTATGTACTTACCATAACTTTAGATGTTTGGGATCCATCTCGCCTACATTCCTAATACCCACCCTCCTTCCCCCTGCCTTGGAGATCAGAAGAGACTGGACGGTTTGAGTTCGACCGTTTCATCTTGAAACATCTGGCAATGTTATATCAGCAGTGCATGTGTGGGTGCATGTGTGCGGACAAACAAGATCTGGGGAATTGGTGGTGGTGCATCCTGGGATATAGAATAGCTCAGCCAATTAGAGACTTCGCTCCATTGCATAGCGTGCTGAGTCGGAGTCGAGGATTGGCTCCGAACCCATCAGTACAGAATGTAGGTGAGATGGATCCCAAACATCTAAAGTTATGGTAAGTACATAACTAAAAGTTTTACCTGGATAAGACTAAAGCTATCAGGAAATCTGATCAGCTACTTGTGAACTTTCATCTCAGGGCTCTGAGTTTACTTGTTTCCAAGTAAACGATTTCTTCTTGGATTTCAAAGGCTGTTTGCCTTTGTTACACACTTCATGGAAAGAGCCTGTCTTCACTCATAAAGGCCCACTCTAGCAGGGCTGTGGTTTCCTCTAAGGCATTCTTCAAGGGCTTAGATAAAAGCACCATTCTTGAAGCAGCCACCTAGTCTTCTTTTTATACCTTTACTAAACATTACAAACTGGATGGCATCTCCAGATCCAGAGCCAGATTTGCTAAAGCCATTTTACATGGCTTCTTTCAGAGCTCCTCTGCTCCTCCTTCCTCCCTTCCTTCTTGAGCTCTGGCACTCTCCCTTGGGTTAAGAATACTGCAGCAAGTGAATACAAGGACATAGAATAGTTGTGTAAACTCTTACCATAACCATAGATGTCCTTCCCTTCACTACTGCAGTATTCTATCCCACCCTTCTCCCCCCCCAATCTGTTGTTTTGCTTGGATGTACTGAAACTTTCATATCCTTAGTCTGGCATTCCTCCTGGGTCATTCAGTTCTGAGGATGGTATATGTGTGTACATCACTTTTATGGCCTATGTCTGACTGCAGCCTATGCGCAACATCCCACATACCCTGCAGTAGTATACAACTTTTGTATACTGGCCGATGTCGGGTCACCTTCAGGCAGGAGACCCTCAGGTTAAGAATGCTGCAGCAGTGAAAAGAAGGACATCTATGTTTATGGTAAGATTTTATACAACTATTCTTTTCTGGGCTAATTGGACACTGCAAAAAATGTGAATTGAAATGTTATAAATGTAACAAAATTGGACATTTATGGATGGGTTGCAGAAATGAAAATAGTATGGAAAAAGAAAAGAAAATGGACAAAGAAAAAAAATTAGAAGTAGTAGAAATGGAAGAAAAATCAGACAAGAAAAATAATAGAGTATATAAAAGAAGGTTCTGAAATAAGTGACAATGACAATTAAAGGAAGAAAAAAGAATTATATTGGTAAAAAGGTAAAAGACAGAAAAAGAAAATTTAAAGGGCTAAGTATAAAAAAAGGAAATGGATGAAAAAGAATGTATACAGTTAAAGACTGGGGCTTGGTATAATGGTAAGGTGTTTGACTCTCAAGTACAAGGTACAGTGTTTGATTCTCACCTTTGGAAAGGAAATTGGTTAGGCTTACAATGACCTGTTAAGAAATTAAGTCTAGTGTTTAGTTATGAACTTATGAAACCATGAATCTAAGGAAAAGGGAAAATGAAAATGTTCATGTGCTTTCTGTAAATATGAATAGTATTAAGAATATAGTGAGAACAATAGGAATTTTGCAGTGGTGTAATATATGTGATGTAGATGTAATTATATTAGAAGAGAGAAGATTTTTATCAAATGAAGAAAGATTGCAAGCAGAGAAACTATGGAGAGGAAAGATAATTTGGAAAATGAGAGATGTTCTGGAATAGCCGTATTCTGTAGAAATACAGTAAAGATATTTGATGTGGCTTTAGCAAAAATGGGAAGATTAACCATTGTAGATTTGAAATGGAAATAAGTATATAGAATTATGCCATTATATGCTTATACTAACTGTAACGAAAGGGAAAGCTTTTTCATCAGATTTTAGACTCTGTAGTGATAAATATGAATATTATAATGGCAAGTGACTTTAACTGTGATTTAAGAGGCAATCATAGAAAGAAAGGAAATGATGTAAGAAAAATATTAGAAGTTATAAGGTGTGGTAAGTTAAAATTTTGGGCCAAAAAAATCATGGACCTAGGGGGCATGTATAGAACTGAAATAATTATTTTATAGTATCAGAAGATTCAGTTATAGGAGAAGGGGAGGTTGTTGAAACACGATTTTCTAATCATCTCACAATATGGCTAGAGATAAAAAGAAAACAATGAATATATAAAAATACGCAACGGGATTGCAAGGATAAATGAGAAAGCATGGCATGAAGAAGGAAAGTGATTAGTAATACAGTTATGGAAAGATCATATTAGTACAAGAAAATTTTATAAAAATTTGGTCTGAATGGTGGATGATTAAGGAAAAATATAAAAAAAATGTTTTTTACAATAATATGATGTGGGAAAATAGAGAAAGAAAAATATAAAAGAACATATAGTGCATTGAAAGATTTAGAACATGATATAAAGTACTTTGGCAAAGAAAAAATGCAAGATTTGTTATCTAAACAAAGATATTTTTACAAGGAAAAGAGTAGTAGAATTGAGTTACTTAAGCAGATTAGTAAAGGAAGATGGTGTAATGAGAGAAATAAAAAAAATGTAAAAGGAGCAATATAAAGGACTCGGGGAAAAGATTATGAATAGTATAGTACAATATGTGCAAGAAATGACTAAAGAAAAAAGAAGGTAGTGAAAAACATGGAAAGTAAAAAAGTTAACAGAAAAATAGAACAAAGACTTGGAAAATGAAATTTCTTTAAATGAGCTAGATAAAATATTAGTAAAAGTAATCAGATTCAGCTACAGGCCCATATGGCTATATGAAATGTATAAAATTCTAAGGAAATTTCAAAAATATATATTTTTAAGGATTTGAATGAATGGTTAAATGAAGGTTTTATGTGTAAAGAATTATGCAGTAGAATACTTAAATTCACATGGAAGAAGAAAGACAGAAGAAATTTTAAAAAATGGAGACCAATAGTATTTAATAATGATTATAAGATCTTTATGAAAACAATGCTAAAGAGATTTGAAACTAAAATGGAAAATATTATGGAAGATTATCTATCTATCTATCTATCTATCTATCTATCTATCTATCTATCTATCTATCTATTGTGTAAAGAGGAAGGGTTATCAAGAATTATTAATGATAGAAAAATTGTGGATGGTATGAACAGAAAAGGAGCAAAAATCATGATAGATCCTAATAAGGTATTTGACACAACTGGACATGAAATCTTATTGGTAATAATGGAAGAATATGATATAAGTGAGAAAGATGGGAAATGATGTATGTCAGAGTATAGTAATAATAAAGTAAGAATACTTGTAAATGTCTGGTTAAGCCAAGAGGTATGTATGAAGAGTGGTGTAAGACAGGGATGTCCAATGAGTTGTATACTGTTTGCTTTAGTTATGAGTGTGATAGTATGTGAAATAAATTACACAGTTAAGCAGGTGGGGTGCATAACTCCTGGAGGGTTAAGAATTCTAGTTTTGTTAACATAAGCAGATGACATTATAATAATTGCAAAAAACAAAATTTGGAAAAAAAAATTTATGCAAATGCGTGTCTAGCGATGGCTTTAAATAAAGAAAAAAGTAAAGGTTTAGGTGATGTAGTAAAGATTGGGGTATATATTCATAATGAATGAAATTTCTGTTAGATATAAAATTTGGGAATAAAGATATAAGTAGAATTCAATGGGGAAAATAGAAAGAAAGCAAACGTATCTTCTCGAGAACATATAAATTATCATGCAGGAAAAAAAGGCTTATTTGATAAATTCATTACCGGTTGGAAAAATGGCATACATAGCGAGTGCATTCTTATTGGCAACAGCATTTGAAAAATAATTATTGCAGATATTTCCATTGATATGGAGTTCTAGATTAAACCCAGTAAAAAGAAGAGTTTTGTATGTAAATAAAGGAGGTGGTTTAGGGTTAATTAACCCAGTGGTATATGCTGCTTCATTAAATTTGTTCAAAGCATTAAAGTAGATAAATGAAAAAGATGAGAGATTAGTAGTACAACCTTATAAATATGACAAATTTAGGGGTATGGTGAAAAAAGTATTTAAATGAAGAAATAAAATGTTACCAAGAAAAACATATTTCTGTGGAAAATAAAAGTTGATGATATAGAAAAAGGTAGAAAAGTATGGTATAAGAATGCAATGATAAAATATTAATATGTAAAACCATGGGAAAATCTAACAGGTGAAAAATTTAAAGCTATAAAATAAGAAGCAAATGGTGTAATCAGTAAGTAGAATGTCAAGAATTTTTTAAAACTGGTAATAGATAAATTGCCAATAAAAGGAAATATATCACATAAAAAGAAAAATGATAGAATATGTTTACATTGCCAAAATGAAGAAGCTATAGAAAATATTTTGAAATATAAAAGGGTAAAGCAATTATGGAGAAATCTATGTAAAGAAGATTTTTTTGAAGATAAAAGTGAATAAAATAAACATGAATGTGACCTATTATGGATATTATAAGAATAGAAGTAAATAATATGTTAAAAGAGTAGATAAAAAGTTATTTTATGTTACATGGGTTATATGGAATGAAAAAAATGAAATTATGTTTAATAGCGGTGGTGGTGCTACGTTAGCGTTGTCGCCTCACAGTAAGACGCTGTCTGGTTCGACTCTCAGCTAGTGTGTCTTCTGCGTGGAGACATGCGTGAATGGGCATACCTTTGTTGAAGGTTGTGTGTCAGGGCTGGCAACTCGGCGCGTAAAAAATCTACTGCCAATCATTAGAAGAGCGGAGTTCCGCTGTGGCGACCCCTAACCGGGAAAAGCCGAAAGACACAGCAACAAGTAAATGCATTTTAGCAACATTATTAAGTAAAATCAGATGGTGGTTATGGAAAAAGGAATGGTAGTCTAATAGGGATGAAAATTTAGCATGATTGTATGATTGTAAAGGAAATTATGACTGTGTAAACAGATTTGTATATTTATATATTTCTACATATGTAAATATTTGTAAATATGTAAATATTTTTTAAATGAGTTATTTTTGTATACAAATAAAGGACCCTTACTCAAGTAAGATGTTTGCATGATCGCATACTTCCTTCTATTCTGAGAACAGTGGCAGCTCAGAGAAGCAGGGCGGGGAAGAATGGAACCTCAGGAGGTGTGCGGTGCTAATATTGTTTCTGTAAAGGCACTCAAGCCTTCAGGTATCATAAGTATGATGTCAGAAGTTGTCAGGAGAGAGGAGAAGGCAAGTAAACTTTCTGAATTTGAATTATATGGTGATGATCTGGGAGAGAAGGCAAGGAAGCCTTCTGATTGGATTTCTGAGGACGTGGTTACTGAAGGCAGAGAAGAAAACAGTCATGTCTTCTTTATGTGATAATGGAGGTGCAGAAGGGAATGTGAGAAAAGGCATTTAAGCATTTACTGATTCAGAGGAGTTAATTCAGCAGCTTTTGTTTAGAGAAGACAAAGAACCAGCTAAGTGAGACTGTTCACAAGTCTCAGATATTCAATAGAGGTATCAAGAACTGTTGCAGATGGAATCTCCTAAAGCTTCCACTGCCCTCCACATTTGTTTGATGGACTTAACAGCTGGTTCTTTGGCTCCTGATTCTTAACCTCCAGCCCCTAAGAAGCCTGACCATTTTTATAAAGTGCTTGAGCCCTTTAAGTACCTCTACAAGTGTCCTCCTTCAGACCATGTTGTGGTGTCTCTCTCTCTACTGACAAGCCATTTAAGCTTTTGCCCTCTTCAAAATTTCTCCCTTCTGATAAACACAGTAGAGTTATAGAGAGGTTGGATAAGAAGTGTACACTTCTGCCACTCTGGCCTTTGGGGCCATTAATGATCCAACCCATATGACTAGGTAGATTTTGACCCTTTTGTCACAGCATGGGGTTGCTTGACCTTCCTGACTTTGAAGGAAAGACTGCTGCCCTCTCCTTATTAAGTTTCATTTCTCAGGTTGCCCGTCACTTGATCAAATGCAGTTATTATGCATCCTTTAAAGCTGCTGCTGCTGCTTCTGGTTTAATTATGAGGAAGCACTCCAGGTTTTACCCGATGATATTAAGATCAAGCTCCTAGATGTTCCTTAGATAATCAGAGTCTCTTTTGTACAACTATTGCTGACAAGATTCTACAAGACAAAAGTAAAGTGATACAGGATCTTAAACAAATATTTGTTTCTGTCATACCCAAATTTCAGAGAAACTGTCCTTCTATGTCTGCCTTTGTGCATAGGCAAGCTCATCAGCCTACTAAAGGAAGAGTGTTCCTAAATGTAGTTTCACTGATAATCACATCCAGACTTCTAAAACATAAAGCCCCCTTTTCACTGCAAGTCTGCCTCCATCTGATATATATTTCCCCCTTTCCCTCAGCCAGGTTCTCCTGTCTCTCAGGTTTTCCCTATCTCTTCCTTTCTGGCAAAATAGAATTTCAACCTCTTTGGTTCTGACCATTATCTGTCACAGTAATTTTATGGTATGGAAATCCCTTCCCCCTTCTCAGGTCTTCTTCAGCCTCCTGCAAACCAATTTCCTTGGAATTCTACAGATTTACTGGATCAGAGCACCATTCAGTTTGTTCAAGTATCCCAAAGAGAAACAGGGTTTTACTCCAGAATGTTTCTAGTTCCCAGAAAAGATGGATCTTTTAGACCATTCCTAGATATTTCATTTCTAAATACCTTTCTAAAGATTCATTCCTTTTGGATGTGTTCCCTCCAGACTCTGTTTCCCCTCTTATTTCCACAGGCATTTCTGGTCTCACTAGACCTAAAGGACAATCCCCATCTTCATAGTCCTATTCAGGAAGTTTTTACATTTCTGTCTTTCTTCAACTCAATTTCAGTTCTTTGCTTTGCCCTTTGGTCTTTCTGTGGACCCAAGGGGTGTTCACTAAATGTCTGGCCCCTGTCATAGCCTTTGCAGGCTTCAGGAAACCCAACTATTCCCATATCTGCATGACCTGCTTCCTCAAGCTCCCTCCCAATCCAGGCTTTTGCAAGATCTGAACTTCACCTTGATCCTTCTGTGCAATCTGGGATTCACCATCAGTCTCAAGAAGTCCAGTCTGACTCCTTCTCGAGACCACATTTTTCTAAGATGCAGAATTCAAACCATCCAATTTTGGCTTCTCTTCCTTCTTCCAAGGTTCTGTCTCTGACAACCTACTTCCAGTCTCTGCTTCCACTTTCTCTAATTTCTGCAAGGGAGTTTCTCAGAATCATTGGCTTTATTGCATTATACTCCTCTTTGCCAAGTTTCACATTAGGAAACTTCAGTGGTACCTAAACATGGATTGGCTCCATCATTACCACTCTCTAGAGTTTCCAGTTCCTTTACTTCAGCAGATCCTCCTCAATCCAGGACTGCCTTTTCAGACTCCTACTCACTAGCTAGTCACAAGTGTTTCTGATCTAGGGTGGGGAGCCTCTTCCAGTCTGAGGGTTCAGGGTTTATGGCTCCTTCATCAGAGGTCAGACCATACCAACGTAAAAAATGAGGGTGGTTATTGTTGCCCTTCAGGCTCCATTCTCTTTGGTCTCCATGCCTTTTAAAGGTCTTTACAGATAGCACAACAGTCATGTAGTGCACCAATAAACAGAAGGGGCACAAGGTCTTCAGGTCTGGGATTTTGCTATCCACCATCAGTTAACCCTTCAGGTAATCTACATATCTTCAGAACACAATTAGTGGCAGACTCACTGAGCATATCCAGGACACAACCTCACAAATGGATGCTTCACAGGGAGGTATTTCTGAGCATAGTACTTCAGTGGGATATTCCTCAAGTGGATCTTTTTGCCTCCCCTCTGAACATGAAATTTTCTCCCTGCTGTTTCAGAATCCCAAGTCCTCTGACTTGGAAGGTAGATACCATGTCCTTTTCTTGGAATGGGATGTTCTTCTCTGCTTACCGTCCTCTTCCTATACTTCCCAGGGTCTTGTACAAGATCAGGAAGGACTCTCCAAGAATCTTGCGGGTGTCTCCCTTTTGACTCAGACAGCACTAGTTTCCCCCTCCTCTTTCACTTGACCAAGGGCAGTCATCATGAATTACCTCACCTGCTGGATCTTCTCACACAAGACAGGGGGTATCTCATTCACCTTCTCTTGTCCACTCTTTAATTGACCCTTTAGGTGATAGAATTTTGATCCCATTTAGACATCCCATTTAGACGCTGCTATTCTGAGGATGTGCTTAGGGTTCTGCAGGAGGCCAGGAAACCCACTATCAGAAAATCTTATATGGATACATGGAAATGATTTTCTGTTTGATGTCTCAAGTGGTTTACCTTCATATCGTCAATCACATATGATTGACGTTTCCACGAAACCAGAACCATGAAACTTTTAAAATGTCAAATAAATGTCAAATTTCGAAATTTCTGGCTTCACCACTCCAGTGCTACCATGGGTCAAAAAGGGGGGCGAGATTCTGCCATTCGGATAAGTGGTATTCGACGTTTGGGACATTCGCACTTCGGTATTCACAGAAGTGGGTTCGACCATATTGAGATCAGCGTTATGAAGGTAAACCATCTCAAGTATCTCCTGGATCCTTTTTCAATGGGGTCTCTGTGGTCCTTTTTAACTTGTGTGAAATACTCCATACTGACTATTATAGCTATCGGGGGTGAATGGCTTCGCAAAAGATACTGTTATGCATTTCTGGCATTTAGTTGTAGCCCATGGCTCTGACACCAGTTGTTTATCTGTGTCAGCCCTTCTTGGAGAACATTTGTGTCAATAGGGGATTCTATAACTGCTCCTAATTTTGCAGTCATCTGCAAATTTAGGGAGCCAGAGGTCATTGTTATTGGTCTTGATTTCAGAGAAACAAATGGCAAAAAGAAGCAGTCCCAAGACTGATACCTGAGAAACTCCACTTGTGACTGGACTCTTTGTAGAGGTAGAATCTACAGTTCTAACTGCCTGGGTCCTGTGAGCCAGTTGACTATCTACTGGGTGACATAATAGTTTATACCTAACCTCTTGAGTTTGTCAACAATGCCCAAGTGGAGTATTGTGTCAAATGCCTTGAACAGGCCAAGGTAGGTAGTGTGAACCATTTTGCCCTTGTCCATTGCTTTGATGACCTTCTCAAAGAAGTCCACCATGTTAAGTAGACATGACTGGCCCTTGATGAAATCAAATTGGTTTGAGTTCAGTGTCTGGAGGTTTTCTATGTTATTATTGATCATTTCCATGATAATTCTTTCCATGGATTTGCATATGATAATAGTGAAACCTATGGGTCTGTAGTTTCCAGGATCTGTAGATGACCCATCTTTCTCCAGAGGGATGACTGTCACTGTTCTCCATTTGTGAAGCATGAAGCCTGTTTGGAGGCTACAGTTAAATAGCAATTCCAGAGGTCCTGATAGATCATGTTTCATGCTACTTAGAAGGCATCCTAGGATACTGTCTGGGCCCATTGATGCAGTGTTCTTGGCCTTGGAGAGACAGTATTAAGGGCCTGTGCAGGAGATAAGGTAATGTTGAAGATGACTTTGTTGGCAAGTAGGTTTGCTATGTCTTCTGAGTCAGTATAGGTGGCTCCATTAACAATGAGCTCTTCACACAATTATGTATTGCCTTTGATGTTGTGGATATAGCTAAAGAATGCCTTGTGGTTGCCCTTGGCCTGGGAGGCCAAATTTACCTCCAGTTTGGCTTTGGTAGACTTTATTTGTCCTCAGAGTTGTTTTTTTAGATTGATGTGTGCTTTTATCCTGCTACTTCTACTAATGTTTGCCATGATTTCTTCCTTCTGCTATACTGCCTGTTTTTTTTTTTTTTAAATGAGACACATCTTTATTAAATTATCACTTAGATAGGCAGTCATACACTTACATAAATTAAAACAAACCATAATGACATATTTTTAGTTGCAAACATCATACATCACTTTAAATCTATCCAATCATTGTCAGTGAAACATTACATAGTTCATTCAAATCCTGCCCTTTTTAAACTTCTTTCCTCCTCCAAAACATTATTCTGCATGTATTGTTCCCACAGTTCCCATTTTTTCTATGTAATTTGCTCCTACCCTTTTCTAAATATCCCATTTCCAGTTGTGTTGTTTTATCTCTGTTACTATATTCACTTGTTGTTGTGTCTTTCGGCTTTTCCCAGTTAGGGGTCGCCACAGTGGAACTCTGGTCCACTAATGATTGGTAGTTGACTTTTACGTGCAGAGTTACCAGCCCTGATGCACAACCTTCAATGAAGGTACGCCCATTCATGCATGTCTCCACGCAGAAGACGCTCTAGCTGAGAATCAAACCGGACAGCATCTTACCGTGAGGCGACAACACTACCGCAGCACCACCACCAGACAACAACTATATTCACTACTGCTAATACAGTTGGTTTAGACTTTGATTTGCATTTTCTTGTATTTTTTTTTTTAGCAGCCACCATAATTAAAGTCAGCAAGGCCTTGGTATATTGAGGCAATTTCAATTCTGTATACCAAATAATATATAATACCACTAGCAAATAAATGACCCTGAGCAGGAAATAAAGGAAGTTCAACATACAAGTATAATAAGTTGCCGCTCAGGATCAAACCAGGCAATAGTTTTTTACTGTCAATAGTTTTAGGTATTTTGTATGTGTATCTCTTTATATGGCTAATTGATAATTAGATTGTTCCATTAGGGAATTTAGAGTGAGCTATATAATAGGCATTTTTTAACATTTGTTTGTAATGGTTTGAAAAAGCCGCATGGCGAAAGCGCTTACCGAATTTGTTTTAATAAAGGGACATACAACCTTTATTCTTTGAGCCTGGAATTACTGCTTTTATTTATGGAGGTTATCTACTTGGTCTGAATAGACATCTTTATACACTTTTTATACTTTGTATCAATTCTTGACAATTTTTTTTTACGGAGTTACAGCCTAGTGCAAGGTCTGAATAGACTCAATTTGTGATTAACTTTGGGCTTGGACTGTCTATTGCCTGACTTGATCCTGAGCGGCAACTTATTGTACTTGTATGTTGAATTTCAATTCTGTATCACAGCTCAAAAAACATCATTTTCTTAGTTATACCAATTTGCTTACCTAGTATTTCTGATAGAGTAGTCTGCAGGGAATTTTTAAAGTCTGCCAACTCATTACAGTTCTAAAAAAATATGTTCCCAATTGCTTCTTTCTTCCCCTTCACACCTCCAATATTTGCAATCTACTTGAGGAAAAATTCTTTGAAGTCTACTTGGGGTATAAAAATACCTATGCAAACATTTCCACTCAAATCTCCTAAATCTTCTAGACTTGGTTGCATATTTGGGAGTCATACTTCCACCCCCTTATTGTTTCTTTATGAATTGTTTATCCATTCTCTATTTCCAATCATTTGTAATGACCTCTGATTGATTCTTATATTTATCATGCAATGTTTTATATGCTCTACTAATTATCTATTTTAACAGCAACTTCTGATCTAGATTCTACTAAAAACTTTACCAGTAGTGATCTTTCATTTAGGAGATTCCTATTTCTTTCTCCCTACCCATACTTTGATATCAATCGTTGATAGGAAAGGCATTCTCAGCTTTGCAGTCCAAAGAGATTTTTGGCCTCTACGTATTCTATTACCTTTACCTTTCTCATCATTTCCTTCTCGGCTGGAGCGCCTACTGTGTGGAGTTTGCATGCCCTTCCCAAGGTCGAGTGATGTTAAAGGCATGCAGGTAGGTGCAAGCATGAATGGGGATGCCTTCGTTGAAGGTTGGGCATTGAGCTGGCAATTCGACACCGTAAAATCCACTGCCAATCATGAGCGGGCCGGAGTTCTGCTGTGGTGACCCCTAACTGGAAAAAAGCCAAAAGAAATACATACCTTGGTTCCTTTGCCAGTTTTCTCCAGTAAATTCCAGCCCCCTCTTGCCTATTGTCTGTATCCCTATTGGCAAAATCTCCTTTCACCATCTCTGTGTTGGCTTAATTCTTAGAATTATTTTTACTACATTTTGAATATAATATTCTGTATGGATATTGTTATTCTCCATAAGGATCTACATCCAAAATCCTAATCTGTCCTTGTTGAGCTTTCCCCTCTGTTTCATCATCATCCCTTTCCACTTTGAATTATAGCTTTATGCTTGTGCTATGTATAGGAGCCATAGTTCTGAAATACCCCTTCAAATCAGGTAATCCCAAACCACTTTGTTCTAGTGGAAGGGTCAACTTAGCTCACTTGACTCCTTCTGTCTTCCCATCCCAGATAAAATCTATCGCCTCGTTATTTATTGCTATCCACAACTTCTCTTCTGGGTTATAATAATATGCCTGACCGTGTATAAAACCAAAAGGACTAAAAAGATATTCCACTGCGTGTAACTTGTTATCCATATCCATAAAGCAGAGCTTCCTATTTCTCAGTTTTTTTTGCTTATCTTTTGTTTGGTCTCTTCCCACATATCCATAGCTGCCATAACAGAATCCTTTTTAATCTATACTCCTAAATACTTAATTTTATCATGTCCCCTTAAATATGGGTATTACTGAACCAAATCATGTGTGGTTACTTAATTCACAGTTGTTGTCTTTGTTTTATTTTCATTAATTTTCTATCCCATAAAGACTTGAAACTGTCTCAGAATGTTTCACAACACTGAAATGTCCTTTTCTGGTTTTATCAAGTATAAAACAATATCATATGCAAATAAAGCCAGCTTTTCTTGACTATCATACCAATTATATCCTTGAATTTCTGAGTCTCTTATTTTCTTTGCCAATGGTTCTACATATAATGCAACTGACAAAGGGGAAAGATGTAATATTTGCCTGGTGCCTCTGCTCAAATAGAACTTATCAGAGAGGAACCCACACACTTTAATTTTCACCTCTAATCCCTCATATATCCTCCTAATCAACCTTATAATGCTATCAGGAATGCAAATGCTTTCATTGCCCTACTCATAAAATCCCAGCTTACTCTGCTGGATGCTTTCTCTGCATCGAGACCCACCAACAACAGTGGTATTTTCTTACATTCTACTTCCCTTAGAATCATCAGTGTTCTGTTAATGTTGTCAAATGTTTGCCTCCCCTCCACAAAACCACACTAATCCATATCTATCAATTATGGCATCACTTTTGCTATTCTTTTAGCCATTATAGACATAAACACTTTATATTCATGGTTTAGTATTGAAATGGACCTGTATGAAGCTAGATCTGATGGATCTTTACCCTCTTTAGGGCATTACAGCTACCACCACTTTCTTTCAGGATGTTGGTACTTCTCCTCTTAAAATACTGTTAAACAAAACCTTCCAGATCTTTATTAATTTTTTCCCCTCTTAGATTCCAAACTTCCACAGGAATATCATCCATTCCTGGGGACGTTCCTATAGTTTGGTTACACCATTTTGATCTCCTCCTATCCTGTTAGTAATTGTGGTTTCTTTACCTCTAACCTTGGCATGTTTAATTCTTCATAAACATTTCCATTTGTTCCTTTTTCCTGTTTTCCATATTTCTCAGCTTTATATAGACTTTCACAGAATTTCCAAAATACTTCTAATACTTATACAGGATCTCTTCTTATCTTCCTTGTAATAGGCCCCCTAAGCTTGGTGACAACCATTTCTACTTCTTGTTGCCTGAGTCGTGCTAAAAGTTTTTGTGCTCCGGCGTTATCAAAAAACAGTTGCTTAACAGCAATCTTTCTAAACTCATGCAGATTATTGAGGTAATCCCTTTTTTCTGTTTTGCATTCTTCATTTGCAGTTGCTCCTCTTCTTTTCTGTCACACTCCCCATATCTTGCAACACTTTTAACATTTATCAGTCCCTATAAATAATTATTGTTACTTCTTAACCATATCTCCCTTTCTTTTATTTCCACCCTATTTGTAAACTCCACTTTAATTTTATCCAACTCCCTAGCTGTATTTTCAGAAGAAATTTATATCTTCTTTAATAGCTTCTGAATAATTTCCACTACCCATTCCTTAAATCCCTGTCTTTTCAACAGGTAGTGGGAAAGTGCCAGTGTCTCATTTTTATTTCATTACTCTATCCCCGGATTCACTAATCCTCTGTGCAGGACTAATCTAGTCCTGCACGGAAGCAGCAGTTTAAGAGGAGGATGGCAGCGCACCATGCATATTAAGGAATGCTCGCTGCCTGAACACCTAATGCTACATAGCATGTGGACAGTTGCAGCGGGTGTGTCTGAGAGCAGAGCTCTCGGAATAAACACGCCCCTGCAAAGTAGAACAGAAGAATGCGTACACAAAAGAGCGAGACCGCTCATAAGTGTCCGCATATCCCCACCAACAGAGACCCCACGTGTTCAACAGCAACAGTACACTGAAAAAAACATGAAGAAACCCTTGTAGTAATTTATTTAAAACTCCGAGTACAGCTAACCGTAGGTCCGTGGGTCTGCCCATCGCTTAGCTATGGGTAAAGCAGCATAAAAGGCTGAAGAGGATAACAAGGAAGATATAGCAAATGAAGCAGCACAGCAATAGTGTAGTGGTCGGAGCATCTGCCTAATGAGGAGGCATTCCTGGCTCGAGTCCCACTGCAGCACATACCATTTTCCATGTGTAATCTGTATACAGACATTTATGTACATTTTATTGCTGTATAACTTACCAAATAACATTTAAATGTGACCTGGAGTACTGCATGAAATGCACATGTGAAGAGTCAGTACCATAATGAATAAGTCAGCAGTAAGCAGGTGTAAGCACAGATAAGTAGTAGTAAGCATATGTAAGCACTAGTAAGCGTGTGCAAGTGCGTTTGAGCGGGGTGAAGCACTGCCACCACACATCAAGAAAAGGAGACGCTAATTGCATGTAAGACACTGTGACCGGAAGACATGCTGAATATTCATTGACTGACCGTCGTCAACACAGTGAAGAGCTGGGGGGGAGACATCTGTATGCCAGACTGGGGAAGAGGCAGCACTCAGAGAAAATGAAAAATACTACATATATCAGCAGGCACAGGAAAGAAATGCAGGTTTGTTCAACTATTAGCGGGTCAGAATCTTTGTAGATCCAAACACAAAGAAAACACTTGAAGCAAAACACACTCCTGGGCTGCAGAGGAAAACACTATTTTCAAGTAACTGCAAAAGTGAACTAGTTAAAGAAACGCCAAAACCCAAAACATACCCCTGCCCCCCCACATTTCTTTACTATAAGTTTGTGCAGTACCTGCAACCCCCCCCACCTTTCTTTGAACATATTTGTGGAGCGAAAGCAGCAAGCAATATTCCAAGGCAGTGAGACACTAAATACTTTCAATAAATGCAGTACAAAAGAGCTCCCAGAAAGGTTGCCACCTGCACCCTTACAGAACTGTAATCCTAAACCTGTGTAATACTGCAATAGAATGTATACGTGTAGCATATTGTGTACGCACCCCTCACCCTTTAAATAATGTGATGTTAAGTCTGATATTGTAATGCTTTTTATAAATGCAGCATATTTGTGTTTGTTTGAATAATTGAACCTTTTGTTCAATAGAAGTTGGACTGCTGTTGTGTTACAATCCTGGTATCAGCAAAAAAGGCAGAAAAGGGGTTTGTACTGAAATATTTACAATGTGTTGCATATGCATTCTGCAGGCGATGGTCTTCTGATGTGTATTCAAAGCACTTCTAAAGATAAACGTTATGCACAGAGTGCTAGGAGGGCTTTGGGTGGTCCATGCTACTGCGCATCTGGTGGGATAATGTTCTAATACAAAACCGACATATAAATAAACACCCACATATACATATGCAAACTCCCAGACATCCACATGCCGTTAGATATATATACAGCAGCAATATATATATATATATATATATATATATATATATATATATATATATATATATATAGCAATATATCTATCTATCTATATCTATGCAGACATACACACATATATATATATATATATATATATATATATATATATATATATATATATATACATGTGTGTGTGTGTGTGCGTGTAAGTATGTATATATATATATATATATATATATATATATATATATATATATATATATATATATATATATATATATAGATATGTGTGCATAGATATATAACTATGATAAGATACAGCACCTAAGAAAGACATATGTTTACAGGCCATGCCAATGGAGATGAGGTGCTCAAGCACGAAATGTGCAACACGTAACATGAACCCCCCCCCCCCAGCTGGACAGGGGAAACATACAAACAAACAATGTAAACAATCCACTGCTCCCCAGACCACAGGCAGGATACAACTGGGGGGACACAGTGGACCCAAGAAGTCTAATCTTGGAACAGAGACAGGAGCGTCCCTTGTGGGACACCCCAAAAATTGTCTTGTTAAAGGAGCAAGCCCGTGTGATGACCTATCAAGGCGGGGTGTGTACATACCAGGACTACAAGGGTGGGAAAGCCCGATGACCCATAGGTCGAGACAACATACGAGGTGGGTCCCGTGAAGTGGAGAGTGGGTAGTGTGTAGTGGTGTGTTAATACTCGACCTGCACCCAGAGTAAGGATGAGTGCTGTAGACGAGGTGCGGGTGGGGGAACTATGGGTATGTAATTATGGGTCTAGGCATGCAGGTGTTTGCTAGAGTGTGTCTATTTGGATTGCCCCAGGGATGTGAACAGTAGTGTTCATTGGACAGAGCCGCCACCCAACGGGCAGCCACTCCCACTATGAGTCCCACTCTAGCACAGTCTATTGTACATGGCAAAGAACAGAATAACCAGATGTAGATGTAAAAATGTAGAGGTGTGTGTGCATATATATACCCATACCTACATGGAGATAAACCTCTCCCTCTCCGTAGTACAAATGTATACATACATAGACAGAATATATTTAAATACCCACATATAGATATATACATATGCATATACATACAGACACCCATACATCCATATGTCATTTTATATATATATATATATATATATATATATATATATATATGTATGTATGTATGCATACATATACAGATATATATATATATATATATATATATATATAGATGTGTAAATATATATACACATATATATAGCTAGGATATGATACAGCAGTTAAGAATTAAATATGTTCACAGGCCGGGCCAATGGGGGGTGAGGAGTCCAATCAACAAACGTGTAACACGTAGCATCAACCTCCCCCAGCTAGACAGGTGAAACATACAAACACACAATACAAGTAAACACACCACTGCTTCCCAGACTACAGGCAGGATACTGCCGGTGGGAGAGACCCGCCAAGTCTAATCTTGAAACAAAGACAACAATGTCCCTTGTGGGACACCCCAAAAATTGATGATGATTGGAGTTAGTCCCTGTAACAATTTATCTAACCAGGCTGTTGTACATACATGGACTACAAGGTTGGGCAAGCCTGATGACCAATGGGTCGAGACAACGTATGACATGGGTCCCGAGATGTGGAAAGTGGGCAGTGTGTAGTGGTGTGGTTAGACCCCCCACCTGCACCCACAGTAAGGATGAGTGCTGTAGAGGAGGAGCAGGTGAGGAAACTATGGGTATGCAATTATGGGCCTAGGCGTGCAGGTGTTGGCTGGCGCAGTTGTATTCGGACCGCCCTGGGGATGTAAGTAATATTGCAAAATGGGCAGAGCTTCCACCCATACCTCTCAACCTCTTAGAGCAAAACCTCTGGACAAAACCTAAAATGTTGGGAGGCAAATATTAAATATTCCACTTACAAATTTAGAAAGCTGATCGAATAATAGGTTATGCATTAGCATGACTTTTCTGAAGGATGTGGAGTATTAAACACAAATACTTGTCTTTATTTAATGACTTCAGTTCCCAGGTATTTGCCAGACAGGTGCAGATTGTAAGAGGAACCCCACCAAAATTATGAAGCCAAACCCTGGACAGTCTGTAAAACTGTACAGTTGACAGATATGCTGTCACCTAATGAGCAGCCATTCCCGATATGGGTCCCACCACACCACAGTCTATTTTACATGGCCAAGTACGGTATAACCATATGTGTTGTTGCATAACCCACTACATAACACCTAAGAACACATGGTCACAACACCCCACAGTAGGCATGTAATTCAGACTAATTGGCATCACAAGTTACTATTATAGTCCTCACCCCCACCCAGGGGTGTGAGTGTCCAATTCAAACTCCAAATGCAGTCTACATGCACAGCTGCTGTTATAGACGACATGGCCAGCTGTGGACCTTCCCTGCAGCCATCCTGCACATCCCTGGATAATTCCTCTACTAACTCCCCCCTTTGTGCCCCATGCACACCATGTACCTATCAACCCCTGTTCCATGTCTATTAATGTTTAAGGTTACACATAGGTGACACCCTCTTCCCCCACTATATTGCCAGAACCTGGAACCCCCAAACCACATGTATTATCTCAGCTGTCCAACAGGACACACGTAATTAACACATGAAGGAACACCACAAGCGCACTTGAATCAGCACAGGCTCACCACCTTGCAAAATCCCCCCCCACAACTTACACTCTATACCACTACATCAACTAGTGAAACTGACATCTCTTGTCCTGCCTCACATACAAATCCCAACAGCCGACAAACCTTCCCTATTGCTCCCCATCCAGTTATTCCTACAGGCTACTATACAGTTACAATGTCAACCCCACTACCTGCCTTCCTACTCCTTCACTATTCCCATCTACTCTACCACACAGGTATGGAATAACTACACCTACCCCGAATACCTGCATGTAACCTATCCAGAACTGTTAAACAGGAATCCAACTTCACCTTATACTGACCTTTGTCAACAGTCATACCTGACATGTAAACCTGACCTAAGCATGGATAATACTGACATGCTAACATAAACTAAGCATGAAGAATGGGGGACGTGGCTATGTTACGTCTGTTACTCTCTGTGAATGTGAACACCTCAGTATTAATTGGAATTAGTAGCTGGGGTCACTGTGGAGCTCTACTCCCCAGGCCACCACTGGAAATGGACAAGCATACAGTCGGATTGTCCCGGTTGACAAATGTGAACTAAATGCATGAAGTTGCATCTGTGTATGTGGTAGCAAGTGGGTGTAAGCCTGTTTGGCCACCGGTATGCAATTACCACACTAGTGAAGCAATGTAGATGCTAACTCAGTGCAAGACCCCGCAACCAGAGGTCAGCAATGCTGAGCTTCGTGTAACCAGCGCATACCCGCTTACAGTTGCTCTACAGTGCCTTAGTCACTCTGTAGCCAACAGCTGTTATCGTGGCCATTAACAAAATAATCTGCACTGCCAGGTTGCAAACCCCCGACCCTGCACACTATAGTCGAAGTGAGTTCCACTAAGCCATGGCGGATACACATTCAGCTGCTGTGATCACAAACACATCATCCAGCGCAGTCATCCAACAGTATAGGAAATGTATATATGTGTAGATTAATACTAGCAAACGTGCCCATTGCTCAACCACAGTATTATGAGCAGTCTATGTGCATCACAGAACAGTGCCTGTCCAATCATACTGTGACAACAGTAGTCCTGCATAATACAGAAGGGAATAATGATATATAGTGCACACCGTGGGGGCATGTGAGCGTGCTTTATGCACAGTATGTCACACCTGGGGTGTTGGTTCTGTGGAACCGGGAGATGAGGCTGGCCAGGTGTGTGAGCAAACCACTGCTTCTCAAAACCCTGGCAGGATGCTACTAGTGGGAGAAACAGTGTAGACCAGCTAGGTCTACTCTTGACACAACAGGTCCATCCCTAGCAGGATGAACCAACAGTTGTGGGTCACATCGATGTCTCCACCAGTATCGGAGGAGGATCAAGGGAAGGCTGGTACATACATGGACTAAATTAATGAAGAGTCTGCAGACGCTTGGGTTGAGACAGTGTACTGGAGGAGTACCAAGACGTGCAGAGAGAGAAATGTGTGGGTGTGTGGTATGGCAGGGCTAGCAAATGAGGAATGGATGGATGCTGTGTACATGGAGCTCAGTGGCCGGGGGAAGGGAACATGGGTATGACATTATGGTAGACATATGCAAATGAAGCAGAACAGCAATAGTGTAGTGGGCAGAACATCCGCCTAATGTGCACGCATTCCCGGTTCATGTCCCACTGCAGCACATTCTATTTTCTATGTGAAAATTGTATATTAACATCGTTGTGCTGTATAATCTACTAAATAACATTTATATTTGAACAGGAGTACTGCATTATATGCACATGTGAAGTGTCATAATGACTAAGGCACTAGTAAGCAGGTGTAAGCACAAAAAGGCAGTAGTAAGCATAAATTAGCAGTTGTAAGCGTGTGTACGTGTGTTTGCACGGGAGTAAGCATTGCCTACATAGATTAAGCAAAGTAGAAGCTAGCTGAGTGTAAGGAAATGCAACCAGAGGTTAGCATTGCTTAGCTCTGTGCAAACCCGCGCACACCCACCTACAACCGCTCAAATGTCCTTTACTCACTCTGGATCCAACACCCGGTGTTCTGCCCAGCAACAAAATATACAGCCTCTGCAAGGCCCAAACCCAAGACCCTGCACATCATACACTACGTGATTTACCAGTAAACCATGGCAGATGTACATAATCCTCTTATTTCACATACATATCATCCAGCACAATCAGTCAACAGCACAAGAAGTGTAGTAATATCACACCACACAACCTCTTAATGCATGAATTCCAGATATAGTGCACCATAATGTGGGTACAAATAAGGATATCTGTCAAATATTGCTCTAATACACTTAAAATGTTGCTAGTTACACAGTTATATGTAGTAGAACACATATATTAAAGGAGATGATGTTTGAAACACGAACTTGTCGGCACAGACTGACCTCAGTCATAGGGTCATCCATGTCAATTGCCAAGAGAATGAGGTACAGACCACGTGTAAGCTGAACATGCATAGACATATGGACAGATATATATATATATATATATATATATATATATATATATATATATATATATATATCTGTAAATGTAGACAGACAGCTATAGGTGTATGTGTGTGTGTGTGTGTATATATATATATATATATATATATATATATATATATATATATATGTATGACTCACAAATAACCATATAACAGCAATTGTACATAGATGAATATGTTCAGTGTATGTACATATATATATATATATATATATATATATATATATATATATATATATATATGCACACATATCTAGAGCTATATCAATGTCCAGTTTTATCTCTCTATATGTGAGGGTTTCACATCTATAATTATGCATATATATATATATATATATATATATATATATATATATATATATATATACACACAGATTGACGTGTATATGATTTCCACATGGGAACGGAATCCTGGCCAACTCTGTACAACATAACAGACCATGAGCACAGTTAATGGGGGTGGGGGCACAAATGGGGGACACCTAGTAATTACTGCTATGTAAACCCCCCCAGCCCTAACAGATATGCTGTGCAATCCAATATCCAGCACATGCAGTACTTGATGTCAGGACCCACCACAACACAGCTACAATGCTCCAACAATAATCCAAGTCACCTGTACATGTCAGGGCAATATTTGTAACATATCATGCAGAAAAGTCATTCTACCGCAGGGAATGTACAATGTTGAAGGGGTACACATTAGAGCGGTACAGGTATGCAGGTATGCACACACATTTATACATTAACAATCATGTTCAGGTGTATATATATATATATATATATATATATATATATATATATCTATGTATGTATATATATATATATATATATATATATCATATGGGTTCACTACACATTACCGAAAACCCACAATACCGACGCCCATAAACCCGAGACCAAATACCCGAAAGACTACAAGACTGATGGACCACAAGCGCGAAATTCAAAATCGCGAATGTTTGTAACACATACAGTACACACATACACAGACATACAGCTTCTCCCACAATCAAATGAATAAACTTACACTATATTTAAGCAAGGGGCACCCCCCTCCCCACACCTCCCTACTTTAATATTCTAACTCCGAGATCGCACAAACACACACACAAGACAAACTCACACCCACACATTACAGTCCGTCACACACACACCACAGTTACAACACACACTAATGCCCCTCACAAACACACTTACACACACAAACTTACCTGAACCGCAACACCAGAAGCGCTAACTCAAAATCTCCGAACATCGGGATTATGAAATTCGCACTTCTGGTCTTGCGATCATCTGGTCTTTCGATCATCTGGTCTTTCAGTGTTCTGGTTTTGGGATTTCGAGCGTCGGTAATATAGGTGTTCAGTCTTCTGTAGTGGACCCACAGATATAAATATAGATATAAGATATATGATATATGGGTACATACACATATACACAGACAAAGGGTATTAGTAGCCATACATATGTAGAAGTAGTGT